>NW_028118404.1:0-25000 GCF_965113295.1 Leuciscus leuciscus
ACTCGTGCTGATATGCACGGCAAATGCAACCATTTTGCATTGACAGGTGAACAGCTGGGGGAAAACTCAAGTTCAGTTTGCGTCAGGGCGTCTGCATGGATGCAGGGTCAAAGGCCAAAGGCCTGGCACGCTACCTCACCTAACCAGCTAAACCTACCCACCACCTGCACAAAAAAACAGAAAACAAAACCAAAAAACACTGACCACTGGCGGGACCTACACAGACCCTACCCAAAATATACCAGGATAGACCACCCCTATATAAAATAACCCTAGATACAACAGCAATTTATAAAATAGACCCCTGTTAAAAAAAAACAAATCTAAAAAATAAAGTGCAGTACCGTGTCTACACACCTGGTGGCGCTAGAGGCGCACCAAACCACCACCAGTCGACTAGCCATACATCAATTACTATATAAACCAAGTTTCGTACAGATAAAACACACCGTTGCAGATATATGGACAGTTAAGATTCGGCCAATCAGATGCCCTTTATGCAAATGAGGGTGGTTACTAATGAGGGTGAAAGTCGTTTTTACCTCCCTACCTATATGCCATTTTAACCCTAACCTAACCATAGCCTCAAACTAACCCTAAACCCAAACTAACCATTAGTCCAAAGACTACTTTCAATATTTAACACAAAACAATAAAAAAATATGAACAAACAGTCGATCAAACTCATCTATCCATCTATCCATCTATCCATCTATCCATCTATCTATCCATCCATCCATCCATCACTCCATCACTCCATCACTCCATCCATCCATGTATAACACAGGCCTAAAAACATTCACTTTTTCAAACAAAAACTTTTTTTTTTTTAACAAAAAGTTGTTTAAACTCATGTATCTATATATTCATCTATTCATCTATCTATCTATTTATCTATCTATCCATCCATCCATCCATCCATCCATCACTCCATCCATCCATGTATAACACAGGCCTAAAAACATTCACTTTTTCAAACAAAAACATATTTTTTTTAACAAAAAGTGGTTTAAACTCATGTATCTATATATTCATCTATTCATCTATCTATCCATCCATCCATCCATCCATCCATCACTCCATCACTCCATCCATCAATGTAACACAGGCCTAAAAAACATTCACTTTTTCAAACAAAAACATTTTTTTTAACAAAAACATTTTTTTTAACAAAAAGTTGTTTCAACTCATGTACCTATCTATCCATCCATCCATCCATCCATCCATCCATCCATCCATCCATCCATCCATCCATCCATCCATCACTCCATCCATCAATCTATCTATAGAAATAGACACTTACCTGTCAGCATTGGTGCTGTTTCAGCACTCGTGCTGATATGCACGGCAAATGCAACCATTTTGCATTGACAGGTGAACAGCTGGGGGAAAACTCAAGTTCAGTTTGCGTCAGGGCGTCTGCATGGATGCAGGGTCAAAGGCCAAAGGCCTGGCACGCTACCTCACCTAACCAGCTAAACCTACCCACCACCTGCACAAAAAAACAGAAAACAAAACCAAAAAACACTGACCACTGGCGGGACCTACACAGACCCTACCCAAAATATACCAGGATAGACCACCCCTATATAAAATAACCCTAGATACAACAGCAATTTATAAAATAGACCCCTGTTAAAAAAAAACAAATCTAAAAAATAAAGTGCAGTACCGTGTCTACACACCTGGTGGCGCTAGAGGCGCACCAAACCACCACCAGTCGACTAGCCATACATCAATTACTATATAAACCAAGTTTCGTACAGATAAAACACACCGTTGCAGATATATGGACAGTTAAGATTCGGCCAATCAGATGCCCTTTATGCAAATGAGGGTGGTTACTAATGAGGGTGAAAGTCGTTTTTACCTCCCTACCTATATGCCATTTTAACCCTAACCTAACCATAGCCTCAAACTAACCCTAAACCCAAACTAACCATTAGTCCAAAGACTACTTTCAATATTTAACACAAAACAATAAAAAAATATGAACAAACAGTCGATCAAACTCATCTATCCATCTATCCATCTATCCATCTATCCATCTATCTATCCATCCATCCATCCATCCATCCATCACTCCATCACTCCATCACTCCATCCATCCATGTATAACACAGGCCTAAAAACATTCACTTTTTCAAACAAAAACTTTTTTTTTTTTAACAAAAAGTTGTTTAAACTCATGTATCTATATATTCATCTATTCATCTATCTATCTATTTATCTATCTATCCATCCATCCATCCATCCATCCATCACTCCATCCATCCATGTATAACACAGGCCTAAAAACATTCACTTTTTCAAACAAAAACATATTTTTTTTAACAAAAAGTGGTTTAAACTCATGTATCTATATATTCATCTATTCATCTATCTATCCATCCATCCATCCATCCATCCATCACTCCATCACTCCATCCATCAATGTAACACAGGCCTAAAAAACATTCACTTTTTCAAACAAAAACATTTTTTTTAACAAAAACATTTTTTTTAACAAAAAGTTGTTTCAACTCATGTACCTATCTATCCATCCATCCATCCATCCATCCATCCATCCATCCATCCATCCATCCATCCATCCATCCATCCATCCATCCATCACTCCATCCATCAATCTATCTATAGAAATAGACACTTACCTGTCAGCATTGGTGCTGTTTCAGCACTCGTGCTGATATGCACGGCAAATGCAACCATTTTGCATTGACAGGTGAACAGCTGGGGGAAAACTCAAGTTCAGTTTGCGTCAGGGCGTCTGCATGGATGCAGGGTCAAAGGCCAAAGGCCTGGCACGCTACCTCACCTAACCAGCTAAACCTACCCACCACCTGCACAAAAAAACAGAAAACAAAACCAAAAAACACTGACCACTGGCGGGACCTACACAGACCCTACCCAAAATATACCAGGATAGACCACCCCTATATAAAATAACCCTAGATACAACAGCAATTTATAAAATAGACCCCTGTTAAAAAAAAACAAATCTAAAAAATAAAGTGCAGTACCGTGTCTACACACCTGGTGGCGCTAGAGGCGCACCAAACCACCACCAGTCGACTAGCCATACATCAATTACTATATAAACCAAGTTTCGTACAGATAAAACACACCGTTGCAGATATATGGACAGTTAAGATTCGGCCAATCAGATGCCCTTTATGCAAATGAGGGTGGTTACTAATGAGGGTGAAAGTCGTTTTTACCTCCCTACCTAACCCTAACCCTAACCCTAACTCTAGCCATACATCAATTACTATATAAACCAAGTTTCGTACAGATAAAACACACCGTTGCAGATATATGGACAGTTAAGATTCGGCCAATCAGATGCCCTTTATGCAAATGAGGGTGGTTACTAATGAGGGTGAAAGTCGTTTTTACCTCCCTACCTATATGCCATTTTAACCCTAACCTAACCATAGCCTCAAACTAACCCTAAACCCAAACTAACCATTAGTCCAAAGACTACTTTCAATATTTAACACAAAACAATAAAAAAATATGAACAAACAGTCGATCAAACTCATCTATCCATCTATCCATCTATCCATCTATCCATCTATCTATCCATCCATCCATCCATCACTCCATCACTCCATCACTCCATCCATCCATGTATAACACAGGCCTAAAAACATTCACTTTTTCAAACAAAAACTTTTTTTTTTTTAACAAAAAGTTGTTTAAACTCATGTATCTATATATTCATCTATTCATCTATCTATCTATTTATCTATCTATCCATCCATCCATCCATCCATCCATCACTCCATCCATCCATGTATAACACAGGCCTAAAAACATTCACTTTTTCAAACAAAAACATATTTTTTTTAACAAAAAGTGGTTTAAACTCATGTATCTATATATTCATCTATTCATCTATCTATCCATCCATCCATCCATCCATCCATCACTCCATCACTCCATCCATCAATGTAACACAGGCCTAAAAAACATTCACTTTTTCAAACAAAAACATTTTTTTTAACAAAAACATTTTTTTTAACAAAAAGTTGTTTCAACTCATGTACCTATCTATCCATCCATCCATCCATCCATCCATCCATCCATCCATCCATCCATCCATCCATCCATCCATCCATCACTCCATCCATCAATCTATCTATAGAAATAGACACTTACCTGTCAGCATTGGTGCTGTTTCAGCACTCGTGCTGATATGCACGGCAAATGCAACCATTTTGCATTGACAGGTGAACAGCTGGGGGAAAACTCAAGTTCAGTTTGCGTCAGGGCGTCTGCATGGATGCAGGGTCAAAGGCCAAAGGCCTGGCACGCTACCTCACCTAACCAGCTAAACCTACCCACCACCTGCACAAAAAAACAGAAAACAAAACCAAAAAACACTGACCACTGGCGGGACCTACACAGACCCTACCCAAAATATACCAGGATAGACCACCCCTATATAAAATAACCCTAGATACAACAGCAATTTATAAAATAGACCCCTGTTAAAAAAAAACAAATCTAAAAAATAAAGTGCAGTACCGTGTCTACACACCTGGTGGCGCTAGAGGCGCACCAAACCACCACCAGTCGACTAGCCATACATCAATTACTATATAAACCAAGTTTCGTACAGATAAAACACACCGTTGCAGATATATGGACAGTTAAGATTCGGCCAATCAGATGCCCTTTATGCAAATGAGGGTGGTTACTAATGAGGGTGAAAGTCGTTTTTACCTCCCTACCTAACCCTAACCCTAACCCTAAACCCAAACTAACCATTAGTCCAAAGACTACTTTCAATATTTAACACAAAACAATAAAAAAATATGAACAAACAGTCGATCAAACTCATCTATCCATCTATCCATCTATCCATCTATCCATCTATCTATCCATCCATCCATCCATCACTCCATCACTCCATCACTCCATCCATCCATGTATAACACAGGCCTAAAAACATTCACTTTTTCAAACAAAAACTTTTTTTTTTTTAACAAAAAGTTGTTTAAACTCATGTATCTATATATTCATCTATTCATCTATCTATCTATTTATCTATCTATCCATCCATCCATCCATCCATCCATCACTCCATCCATCCATGTATAACACAGGCCTAAAAACATTCACTTTTTCAAACAAAAACATATTTTTTTTAACAAAAAGTGGTTTAAACTCATGTATCTATATATTCATCTATTCATCTATCTATCCATCCATCCATCCATCCATCCATCACTCCATCACTCCATCCATCAATGTAACACAGGCCTAAAAAACATTCACTTTTTCAAACAAAAACATTTTTTTTAACAAAAACATTTTTTTTAACAAAAAGTTGTTTCAACTCATGTACCTATCTATCCATCCATCCATCCATCCATCCATCCATCCATCCATCCATCCATCCATCCATCCATCCATCCATCACTCCATCCATCAATCTATCTATAGAAATAGACACTTACCTGTCAGCATTGGTGCTGTTTCAGCACTCGTGCTGATATGCACGGCAAATGCAACCATTTTGCATTGACAGGTGAACAGCTGGGGGAAAACTCAAGTTCAGTTTGCGTCAGGGCGTCTGCATGGATGCAGGGTCAAAGGCCAAAGGCCTGGCACGCTACCTCACCTAACCAGCTAAACCTACCCACCACCTGCACAAAAAAAACAGAAAACAAAACCAAAAAACACTGACCACTGGCGGGACCTACACAGACCCTACCCAAAATATACCAGGATAGACCACCCCTATATAAAATAACCCTAGATACAACAGCAATTTATAAAATAGACCCCTGTTAAAAAAAAACAAATCTAAAAAATAAAGTGCAGTACCGTGTCTACACACCTGGTGGCGCTAGAGGCGCACCAAACCACCACCAGTCGACTAGCCATACATCAATTACTATATAAACCAAGTTTCGTACAGATAAAACACACCGTTGCAGATATATGGACAGTTAAGATTCGGCCAATCAGATGCCCTTTATGCAAATGAGGGTGGTTACTAATGAGGGTGAAAGTCGTTTTTACCTCCCTACCTAACCCTAACCCTAACCCTAACCCTAAACCCAAACTAACCATTAGTCCAAAGACTACTTTCAATATTTAACACAAAACAATAAAAAAATATGAACAAACAGTCGATCAAACTCATCTATCCATCTATCCATCTATCCATCTATCCATCTATCTATCCATCCATCCATCCATCACTCCATCACTCCATCACTCCATCCATCCATGTATAACACAGGCCTAAAAACATTCACTTTTTCAAACAAAAACTTTTTTTTTTTTAACAAAAAGTTGTTTAAACTCATGTATCTATATATTCATCTATTCATCTATCTATCTATTTATCTATCTATCCATCCATCCATCCATCCATCCATCACTCCATCCATCCATGTATAACACAGGCCTAAAAACATTCACTTTTTCAAACAAAAACATATTTTTTTTAACAAAAAGTGGTTTAAACTCATGTATCTATATATTCATCTATTCATCTATCTATCCATCCATCCATCCATCCATCCATCACTCCATCACTCCATCCATCAATGTAACACAGGCCTAAAAAACATTCACTTTTTCAAACAAAAACATTTTTTTTAACAAAAACATTTTTTTTAACAAAAAGTTGTTTCAACTCATGTACCTATCTATCCATCCATCCATCCATCCATCCATCCATCCATCCATCCATCCATCCATCCATCCATCCATCCATCATCACTCCATCCATCAATCTATCTATAGAAATAGACACTTACCTGTCAGCATTGGTGCTGTTTCAGCACTCGTGCTGATATGCACGGCAAATGCAACCATTTTGCATTGACAGGTGAACAGCTGGGGGAAAACTCAAGTTCAGTTTGCGTCAGGGCGTCTGCATGGATGCAGGGTCAAAGGCCAAAGGCCTGGCACGCTACCTCACCTAACCAGCTAAACCTACCCACCACCTGCACAAAAAAAACAGAAAACAAAACCAAAAAACACTGACCACTGGCGGGACCTACACAGACCCTACCCAAAATATACCAGGATAGACCACCCCTATATAAAATAACCCTAGATACAACAGCAATTTATAAAATAGACCCCTGTTAAAAAAAAACAAATCTAAAAAATAAAGTGCAGTACCGTGTCTACACACCTGGTGGCGCTAGAGGCGCACCAAACCACCACCAGTCGACTAGCCATACATCAATTACTATATAAACCAAGTTTCGTACAGATAAAACACACCGTTGCAGATATATGGACAGTTAAGATTCGGCCAATCAGATGCCCTTTATGCAAATGAGGGTGGTTACTAATGAGGGTGAAAGTCGTTTTTACCTCCCTACCTATATGCCATTTTAACCCTAACCTAACCATAGCCTCAAACTAACCCTAAACCCAAACTAACCATTAGTCCAAAGACTACTTTCAATATTTAACACAAAACAATAAAAAAATATGAACAAACAGTCGATCAAACTCATCTATCCATCTATCCATCTATCCATCTATCCATCTATCTATCCATCCATCCATCCATCCATCCATCACTCCATCACTCCATCACTCCATCCATCCATGTATAACACAGGCCTAAAAACATTCACTTTTTCAAACAAAAACTTTTTTTTTTTTAACAAAAAGTTGTTTAAACTCATGTATCTATATATTCATCTATTCATCTATCTATCTATTTATCTATCTATCCATCCATCCATCCATCCATCCATCACTCCATCCATCCATGTATAACACAGGCCTAAAAACATTCACTTTTTCAAACAAAAACATATTTTTTTTAACAAAAAGTGGTTTAAACTCATGTATCTATATATTCATCTATTCATCTATCTATCCATCCATCCATCCATCCATCCATCACTCCATCACTCCATCCATCAATGTAACACAGGCCTAAAAAACATTCACTTTTTCAAACAAAAACATTTTTTTTAACAAAAACATTTTTTTTAACAAAAAGTTGTTTCAACTCATGTACCTATCTATCCATCCATCCATCCATCCATCCATCCATCCATCCATCCATCCATCCATCCATCCATCCATCCATCCATCACTCCATCCATCAATCTATCTATAGAAATAGACACTTACCTGTCAGCATTGGTGCTGTTTCAGCACTCGTGCTGATATGCACGGCAAATGCAACCATTTTGCATTGACAGGTGAACAGCTGGGGGAAAACTCAAGTTCAGTTTGCGTCAGGGCGTCTGCATGGATGCAGGGTCAAAGGCCAAAGGCCTGGCACGCTACCTCACCTAACCAGCTAAACCTACCCACCACCTGCACAAAAAAACAGAAAACAAAACCAAAAAACACTGACCACTGGCGGGACCTACACAGACCCTACCCAAAATATACCAGGATAGACCACCCCTATATAAAATAACCCTAGATACAACAGCAATTTATAAAATAGACCCCTGTTAAAAAAAAACAAATCTAAAAAATAAAGTGCAGTACCGTGTCTACACACCTGGTGGCGCTAGAGGCGCACCAAACCACCACCAGTCGACTAGCCATACATCAATTACTATATAAACCAAGTTTCGTACAGATAAAACACACCGTTGCAGATATATGGACAGTTAAGATTCGGCCAATCAGATGCCCTTTATGCAAATGAGGGTGGTTACTAATGAGGGTGAAAGTCGTTTTTACCTCCCTACCTATATGCCATTTTAACCCTAACCTAACCATAGCCTCAAACTAACCCTAAACCCAAACTAACCATTAGTCCAAAGACTACTTTCAATATTTAACACAAAACAATAAAAAAATATGAACAAACAGTCGATCAAACTCATCTATCCATCTATCCATCTATCCATCTATCCATCTATCTATCCATCCATCCATCCATCACTCCATCACTCCATCACTCCATCCATCCATGTATAACACAGGCCTAAAAACATTCACTTTTTCAAACAAAAACTTTTTTTTTTTTAACAAAAAGTTGTTTAAACTCATGTATCTATATATTCATCTATTCATCTATCTATCTATTTATCTATCTATCCATCCATCCATCCATCCATCCATCACTCCATCCATCCATGTATAACACAGGCCTAAAAACATTCACTTTTTCAAACAAAAACATATTTTTTTTAACAAAAAGTGGTTTAAACTCATGTATCTATATATTCATCTATTCATCTATCTATCCATCCATCCATCCATCCATCCATCACTCCATCACTCCATCCATCAATGTAACACAGGCCTAAAAAACATTCACTTTTTCAAACAAAAACATTTTTTTTAACAAAAACATTTTTTTTAACAAAAAGTTGTTTCAACTCATGTACCTATCTATCCATCCATCCATCCATCCATCCATCCATCCATCCATCCATCCATCCATCCATCCATCCATCCATCCATCACTCCATCCATCAATCTATCTATAGAAATAGACACTTACCTGTCAGCATTGGTGCTGTTTCAGCACTCGTGCTGATATGCACGGCAAATGCAACCATTTTGCATTGACAGGTGAACAGCTGGGGGAAAACTCAAGTTCAGTTTGCGTCAGGGCGTCTGCATGGATGCAGGGTCAAAGGCCAAAGGCCTGGCACGCTACCTCACCTAACCAGCTAAACCTACCCACCACCTGCACAAAAAAACAGAAAACAAAACCAAAAAACACTGACCACTGGCGGGACCTACACAGACCCTACCCAAAATATACCAGGATAGACCACCCCTATATAAAATAACCCTAGATACAACAGCAATTTATAAAATAGACCCCTGTTAAAAAAAAACAAATCTAAAAAATAAAGTGCAGTACCGTGTCTACACACCTGGTGGCGCTAGAGGCGCACCAAACCACCACCAGTCGACTAGCCATACATCAATTACTATATAAACCAAGTTTCGTACAGATAAAACACACCGTTGCAGATATATGGACAGTTAAGATTCGGCCAATCAGATGCCCTTTATGCAAATGAGGGTGGTTACTAATGAGGGTGAAAGTCGTTTTTACCTCCCTACCTATATGCCATTTTAACCCTAACCTAACCATAGCCTCAAACTAACCCTAAACCCAAACTAACCATTAGTCCAAAGACTACTTTCAATATTTAACACAAAACAATAAAAAAATATGAACAAACAGTCGATCAAACTCATCTATCCATCTATCCATCTATCCATCTATCTATCCATCCATCCATCCATCACTCCATCACTCCATCACTCCATCCATCCATGTATAACACAGGCCTAAAAACATTCACTTTTTCAAACAAAAACTTTTTTTTTTTTAACAAAAAGTTGTTTAAACTCATGTATCTATATATTCATCTATTCATCTATCTATCTATTTATCTATCTATCCATCCATCCATCCATCCATCCATCACTCCATCCATCCATGTATAACACAGGCCTAAAAACATTCACTTTTTCAAACAAAAACATATTTTTTTTAACAAAAAGTGGTTTAAACTCATGTATCTATATATTCATCTATTCATCTATCTATCCATCCATCCATCCATCCATCCATCACTCCATCACTCCATCCATCAATGTAACACAGGCCTAAAAAACATTCACTTTTTCAAACAAAAACATTTTTTTTAACAAAAACATTTTTTTTAACAAAAAGTTGTTTCAACTCATGTACCTATCTATCCATCCATCCATCCATCCATCCATCCATCCATCCATCCATCCATCCATCCATCCATCCATCACTCCATCCATCAATCTATCTATAGAAATAGACACTTACCTGTCAGCATTGGTGCTGTTTCAGCACTCGTGCTGATATGCACGGCAAATGCAACCATTTTGCATTGACAGGTGAACAGCTGGGGGAAAACTCAAGTTCAGTTTGCGTCAGGGCGTCTGCATGGATGCAGGGTCAAAGGCCAAAGGCCTGGCACGCTACCTCACCTAACCAGCTAAACCTACCCACCACCTGCACAAAAAAACAGAAAACAAAACCAAAAAACACTGACCACTGGCGGGACCTACACAGACCCTACCCAAAATATACCAGGATAGACCACCCCTATATAAAATAACCCTAGATACAACAGCAATTTATAAAATAGACCCCTGTTAAAAAAAAACAAATCTAAAAAATAAAGTGCAGTACCGTGTCTACACACCTGGTGGCGCTAGAGGCGCACCAAACCACCACCAGTCGACTAGCCATACATCAATTACTATATAAACCAAGTTTCGTACAGATAAAACACACCGTTGCAGATATATGGACAGTTAAGATTCGGCCAATCAGATGCCCTTTATGCAAATGAGGGTGGTTACTAATGAGGGTGAAAGTCGTTTTTACCTCCCTACCTATATGCCATTTTAACCCTAACCTAACCATAGCCTCAAACTAACCCTAAACCCAAACTAACCATTAGTCCAAAGACTACTTTCAATATTTAACACAAAACAATAAAAAAATATGAACAAACAGTCGATCAAACTCATCTATCCATCTATCCATCTATCCATCTATCCATCTATCTATCCATCCATCCATCCATCCATCCATCACTCCATCACTCCATCACTCCATCCATCCATGTATAACACAGGCCTAAAAACATTCACTTTTTCAAACAAAAACTTTTTTTTTTTTAACAAAAAGTTGTTTAAACTCATGTATCTATATATTCATCTATTCATCTATCTATCTATTTATCTATCTATCCATCCATCCATCCATCCATCCATCACTCCATCCATCCATGTATAACACAGGCCTAAAAACATTCACTTTTTCAAACAAAAACATATTTTTTTTAACAAAAAGTGGTTTAAACTCATGTATCTATATATTCATCTATTCATCTATCTATCCATCCATCCATCCATCCATCCATCACTCCATCACTCCATCCATCAATGTAACACAGGCCTAAAAAACATTCACTTTTTCAAACAAAAACATTTTTTTTAACAAAAACATTTTTTTTAACAAAAAGTTGTTTCAACTCATGTACCTATCTATCCATCCATCCATCCATCCATCCATCCATCCATCCATCCATCCATCCATCCATCCATCCATCACTCCATCCATCAATCTATCTATAGAAATAGACACTTACCTGTCAGCATTGGTGCTGTTTCAGCACTCGTGCTGATATGCACGGCAAATGCAACCATTTTGCATTGACAGGTGAACAGCTGGGGGAAAACTCAAGTTCAGTTTGCGTCAGGGCGTCTGCATGGATGCAGGGTCAAAGGCCAAAGGCCTGGCACGCTACCTCACCTAACCAGCTAAACCTACCCACCACCTGCACAAAAAAACAGAAAACAAAACCAAAAAACACTGACCACTGGCGGGACCTACACAGACCCTACCCAAAATATACCAGGATAGACCACCCCTATATAAAATAACCCTAGATACAACAGCAATTTATAAAATAGACCCCTGTTAAAAAAAAACAAATCTAAAAAATAAAGTGCAGTACCGTGTCTACACACCTGGTGGCGCTAGAGGCGCACCAAACCACCACCAGTCGACTAGCCATACATCAATTACTATATAAACCAAGTTTCGTACAGATAAAACACACCGTTGCAGATATATGGACAGTTAAGATTCGGCCAATCAGATGCCCTTTATGCAAATGAGGGTGGTTACTAATGAGGGTGAAAGTCGTTTTTACCTCCCTACCTAACCCTAACCCTAACCCTAACCCTAACCCTAACCCTAACCCTCTAACCCTAACCCTAACCCTAACCCTAACCCTAACTCTAACCCTAACCCTAACCCTAACGGCAAATGCAACCATTTTGCATTGACAGGTGAACAGC
The DNA here is from genome assembly GCF_965113295.1 of Leuciscus leuciscus. Lineage (NCBI taxonomy): Eukaryota > Metazoa > Chordata > Actinopteri > Cypriniformes > Leuciscidae > Leuciscus > Leuciscus leuciscus. The sequence goes on from NW_028118404.1 coordinate 12,832, forward strand.
TGGGGGAAAACTCAAGTTCAGTTTGCGTCAGGGCGTCTGCATGGATGCAGGGTCAAAGGCCAAAGGCCTGGCACGCTACCTCACCTAACCAGCTAAACCTACCCACCACCTGCACAAAAAAACAGAAAACAAAACCAAAAAACACTGACCACTGGCGGGACCTACACAGACCCTACCCAAAATATACCAGGATAGACCACCCCTATATAAAATAACCCTAGATACAACAGCAATTTATAAAATAGACCCCTGTTAAAAAAAAACAAATCTAAAAAATAAAGTGCAGTACCGTGTCTACACACCTGGTGGCGCTAGAGGCGCACCAAACCACCACCAGTCGACTAGCCATACATCAATTACTATATAAACCAAGTTTCGTACAGATAAAACACACCGTTGCAGATATATGGACAGTTAAGATTCGGCCAATCAGATGCCCTTTATGCAAATGAGGGTGGTTACTAATGAGGGTGAAAGTCGTTTTTACCTCCCTACCTAACCCTAACCCTAACCCTTCTATTTAGTAGTGGGAGGGGCGCCCCGCCCTCTACCACTATAAAGTCCGGAGGGACCACGCCCTCAAGCACTCTGTAGTTGCAGAGGGAACAGAGACAGTTGTCATTTCAATTCGCCTGATGAGAACCTTGGGAAAGTTCGAAACGCGTCGCGAGAATATGCCTGAATGACACAAAACCGTAAAAATGAGTACAGCTGCCATCATTTTGAAGGTGGGTGATGTAGCAGAGCTTTGGAAAATTTTCTCTTCAGCCCATACAGGCGTCGAGTTGGTTAAAATGGCCGCCATCATTGTTGTGGGTGATGTTGCAGAGCCACATATAATTTTTTCTCCGTCCACTGTGACGTCGAGCGTCTCCTCATGTCCATACAGACGTGAGTTATATGCCCCTCTCCACATCTGACTAAAACCTACCATAAGTTTTTTTATTAAATTAAACCCTTGTTGGTATAAACCACGGCAGTATAGCCCGTTTGATTTGAACCCTGGCGATTGTAGCCCTATATTTTATTATTTTATAATTATATATGTCTCTCTATGTCAGGACCGCTCTCCTTTTTGGGCCTGGGGTTTCCTTTAGTGGTCAGTAGAAAGTAGGCCAGTGCATAGCCATTTCTGGGGCCTCAGGGTCCTAGATCTTGGATTTTTCATTCCCCTAACCAAGCCCGTGCCACCGCCTCTGAGCTTTTGGATTGCCCTTCGTCTGGATTGGATTGTGTGTGATGTCTGTGAGTGTATGTGTATAATTATTAAATATTAAAATTAAAAACAAATTTATTGATAGTGAAAAAACTATTTATGAAGCACCATACAGTGCTGAAAGGTATTTAGTAGTGGGAGGGGCGCCCCGCCCTCTACCACTATAAAGTCCGGAGGGACCACGCCCTCAAGCACTCTGTAGTTGCAGAGGGAACAGAGACAGTTGTCATTTCAATTCGCCTGATGAGAACCTTGGGAAAGTTCGAAACGCGTCGCGAGAATATGCCTGAATGACACAAAACCGTAAAAATGAGTACAGCTGCCATCATTTTGAAGGTGGGTGATGTAGCAGAGCTTTGGAAAATTTTCTCTTCAGCCCATACAGGCGTCGAGTTGGTTAAAATGGCCGCCATCATTGTTGTGGGTGATGTTGCAGAGCCACATATAATTTTTTCTCCGTCCACTGTGACGTCGAGCGTCTCCTCATGTCCATACAGACGTGAGTTATATGCCCCTCTCCACATCTGACTAAAACCTACCATAAGTTTTTTTATTAAATTAAACCCTTGTTGGTATAAACCACGGCAGTATAGCCCGTTTGATTTGAACCCTGGCGATTGTAGCCCTATATTTTATTATTTTATAATTATATATGTCTCTCTATGTCAGGACCGCTCTCCTTTTTGGGCCTGGGGTTTCCTTTAGTGGTCAGTAGAAAGTAGGCCAGTGCATAGCCATTTCTGGGGCCTCAGGGTCCTAGATCTTGGATTTTTCATTCCCCTAACCAAGCCCGTGCCACCGCCTCTGAGCTTTTGGATTGCCCTTCGTCTGGATTGGATTGTGTGTGATGTCTGTGAGTGTATGTGTATAATTATTAAATATTAAAATTAAAAACAAATTTATTGATAGTGAAAAAACTATTTATGAAGCACCATACAGTGCTGAAAGGTATTTAGTAGTGGGAGGGGCGCCCCGCCCTCTACCACTATAAAGTCCGGAGGGACCACGCCCTCAAGCACTCTGTAGTTGCAGAGGGAACAGAGACAGTTGTCATTTCAATTCGCCTGATGAGAACCTTGGGAAAGTTCGAAACGCGTCGCGAGAATATGCCTGAATGACACAAAACCGTAAAAATGAGTACAGCTGCCATCATTTTGAAGGTGGGTGATGTAGCAGAGCTTTGGAAAATTTTCTCTTCAGCCCATACAGGCGTCGAGTTGGTTAAAATGGCCGCCATCATTGTTGTGGGTGATGTTGCAGAGCCACATATAATTTTTTCTCCGTCCACTGTGACGTCGAGCGTCTCCTCATGTCCATACAGACGTGAGTTATATGCCCCTCTCCACATCTGACTAAAACCTACCATAAGTTTTTTTATTAAATTAAACCCTTGTTGGTATAAACCACGGCAGTATAGCCCGTTTGATTTGAACCCTGGCGATTGTAGCCCTATATTTTATTATTTTATAATTATATATGTCTCTCTATGTCAGGACCGCTCTCCTTTTTGGGCCTGGGGTTTCCTTTAGTGGTCAGTAGAAAGTAGGCCAGTGCATAGCCATTTCTGGGGCCTCAGGGTCCTAGATCTTGGATTTTTCATTCCCCTAACCAAGCCCGTGCCACCGCCTCTGAGCTTTTGGATTGCCCTTCGTCTGGATTGGATTGTGTGTGATGTCTGTGAGTGTATGTGTATAATTATTAAATATTAAAATTAAAAACAAATTTATTGATAGTGAAAAAACTATTTATGAAGCACCATACAGTGCTGAAAGGTATTTAGTAGTGGGAGGGGCGCCCCGCCCTCTACCACTATAAAGTCCGGAGGGACCACGCCCTCAAGCACTCTGTAGTTGCAGAGGGAACAGAGACAGTTGTCATTTCAATTCGCCTGATGAGAACCTTGGGAAAGTTCGAAACGCGTCGCGAGAATATGCCTGAATGACACAAAACCGTAAAAATGAGTACAGCTGCCATCATTTTGAAGGTGGGTGATGTAGCAGAGCTTTGGAAAATTTTCTCTTCAGCCCATACAGGCGTCGAGTTGGTTAAAATGGCCGCCATCATTGTTGTGGGTGATGTTGCAGAGCCACATATAATTTTTTCTCCGTCCACTGTGACGTCGAGCGTCTCCTCATGTCCATACAGACGTGAGTTATATGCCCCTCTCCACATCTGACTAAAACCTACCATAAGTTTTTTTATTAAATTAAACCCTTGTTGGTATAAACCACGGCAGTATAGCCCGTTTGATTTGAACCCTGGCGATTGTAGCCCTATATTTTATTATTTTATAATTATATATGTCTCTCTATGTCAGGACCGCTCTCCTTTTTGGGCCTGGGGTTTCCTTTAGTGGTCAGTAGAAAGTAGGCCAGTGCATAGCCATTTCTGGGGCCTCAGGGTCCTAGATCTTGGATTTTTCATTCCCCTAACCAAGCCCGTGCCACCGCCTCTGAGCTTTTGGATTGCCCTTCGTCTGGATTGGATTGTGTGTGATGTCTGTGAGTGTATGTGTATAATTATTAAATATTAAAATTAAAAACAAATTTATTGATAGTGAAAAAACTATTTATGAAGCACCATACAGTGCTGAAAGGTATTTAGTAGTGGGAGGGGCGCCCCGCCCTCTACCACTATAAAGTCCGGAGGGACCACGCCCTCAAGCACTCTGTAGTTGCAGAGGGAACAGAGACAGTTGTCATTTCAATTCGCCTGATGAGAACCTTGGGAAAGTTCGAAACGCGTCGCGAGAATATGCCTGAATGACACAAAACCGTAAAAATGAGTACAGCTGCCATCATTTTGAAGGTGGGTGATGTAGCAGAGCTTTGGAAAATTTTCTCTTCAGCCCATACAGGCGTCGAGTTGGTTAAAATGGCCGCCATCATTGTTGTGGGTGATGTTGCAGAGCCACATATAATTTTTTCTCCGTCCACTGTGACGTCGAGCGTCTCCTCATGTCCATACAGACGTGAGTTATATGCCCCTCTCCACATCTGACTAAAACCTACCATAAGTTTTTTTATTAAATTAAACCCTTGTTGGTATAAACCACGGCAGTATAGCCCGTTTGATTTGAACCCTGGCGATTGTAGCCCTATATTTTATTATTTTATAATTATATATGTCTCTCTATGTCAGGACCGCTCTCCTTTTTGGGCCTGGGGTTTCCTTTAGTGGTCAGTAGAAAGTAGGCCAGTGCATAGCCATTTCTGGGGCCTCAGGGTCCTAGATCTTGGATTTTTCATTCCCCTAACCAAGCCCGTGCCACCGCCTCTGAGCTTTTGGATTGCCCTTCGTCTGGATTGGATTGTGTGTGATGTCTGTGAGTGTATGTGTATAATTATTAAATATTAAAATTAAAAACAAATTTATTGATAGTGAAAAAACTATTTATGAAGCACCATACAGTGCTGAAAGGTATTTAGTAGTGGGAGGGGCGCCCCGCCCTCTACCACTATAAAGTCCGGAGGGACCACGCCCTCAAGCACTCTGTAGTTGCAGAGGGAACAGAGACAGTTGTCATTTCAATTCGCCTGATGAGAACCTTGGGAAAGTTCGAAACGCGTCGCGAGAATATGCCTGAATGACACAAAACCGTAAAAATGAGTACAGCTGCCATCATTTTGAAGGTGGGTGATGTAGCAGAGCTTTGGAAAATTTTCTCTTCAGCCCATACAGGCGTCGAGTTGGTTAAAATGGCCGCCATCATTGTTGTGGGTGATGTTGCAGAGCCACATATAATTTTTTCTCCGTCCACTGTGACGTCGAGCGTCTCCTCATGTCCATACAGACGTGAGTTATATGCCCCTCTCCACATCTGACTAAAACCTACCATAAGTTTTTTTATTAAATTAAACCCTTGTTGGTATAAACCACGGCAGTATAGCCCGTTTGATTTGAACCCTGGCGATTGTAGCCCTATATTTTATTATTTTATAATTATATATGTCTCTCTATGTCAGGACCGCTCTCCTTTTTGGGCCTGGGGTTTCCTTTAGTGGTCAGTAGAAAGTAGGCCAGTGCATAGCCATTTCTGGGGCCTCAGGGTCCTAGATCTTGGATTTTTCATTCCCCTAACCAAGCCCGTGCCACCGCCTCTGAGCTTTTGGATTGCCCTTCGTCTGGATTGGATTGTGTGTGATGTCTGTGAGTGTATGTGTATAATTATTAAATATTAAAATTAAAAACAAATTTATTGATAGTGAAAAAACTATTTATGAAGCACCATACAGTGCTGAAAGGTATTTAGTAGTGGGAGGGGCGCCCCGCCCTCTACCACTATAAAGTCCGGAGGGACCACGCCCTCAAGCACTCTGTAGTTGCAGAGGGAACAGAGACAGTTGTCATTTCAATTCGCCTGATGAGAACCTTGGGAAAGTTCGAAACGCGTCGCGAGAATATGCCTGAATGACACAAAACCGTAAAAATGAGTACAGCTGCCATCATTTTGAAGGTGGGTGATGTAGCAGAGCTTTGGAAAATTTTCTCTTCAGCCCATACAGGCGTCGAGTTGGTTAAAATGGCCGCCATCATTGTTGTGGGTGATGTTGCAGAGCCACATATAATTTTTTCTCCGTCCACTGTGACGTCGAGCGTCTCCTCATGTCCATACAGACGTGAGTTATATGCCCCTCTCCACATCTGACTAAAACCTACCATAAGTTTTTTTATTAAATTAAACCCTTGTTGGTATAAACCACGGCAGTATAGCCCGTTTGATTTGAACCCTGGCGATTGTAGCCCTATATTTTATTATTTTATAATTATATATGTCTCTCTATGTCAGGACCGCTCTCCTTTTTGGGCCTGGGGTTTCCTTTAGTGGTCAGTAGAAAGTAGGCCAGTGCATAGCCATTTCTGGGGCCTCAGGGTCCTAGATCTTGGATTTTTCATTCCCCTAACCAAGCCCGTGCCACCGCCTCTGAGCTTTTGGATTGCCCTTCGTCTGGATTGGATTGTGTGTGATGTCTGTGAGTGTATGTGTATAATTATTAAATATTAAAATTAAAAACAAATTTATTGATAGTGAAAAAACTATTTATGAAGCACCATACAGTGCTGAAAGGTATTTAGTAGTGGGAGGGGCGCCCCGCCCTCTACCACTATAAAGTCCGGAGGGACCACGCCCTCAAGCACTCTGTAGTTGCAGAGGGAACAGAGACAGTTGTCATTTCAATTCGCCTGATGAGAACCTTGGGAAAGTTCGAAACGCGTCGCGAGAATATGCCTGAATGACACAAAACCGTAAAAATGAGTACAGCTGCCATCATTTTGAAGGTGGGTGATGTAGCAGAGCTTTGGAAAATTTTCTCTTCAGCCCATACAGGCGTCGAGTTGGTTAAAATGGCCGCCATCATTGTTGTGGGTGATGTTGCAGAGCCACATATAATTTTTTCTCCGTCCACTGTGACGTCGAGCGTCTCCTCATGTCCATACAGACGTGAGTTATATGCCCCTCTCCACATCTGACTAAAACCTACCATAAGTTTTTTTATTAAATTAAACCCTTGTTGGTATAAACCACGGCAGTATAGCCCGTTTGATTTGAACCCTGGCGATTGTAGCCCTATATTTTATTATTTTATAATTATATATGTCTCTCTATGTCAGGACCGCTCTCCTTTTTGGGCCTGGGGTTTCCTTTAGTGGTCAGTAGAAAGTAGGCCAGTGCATAGCCATTTCTGGGGCCTCAGGGTCCTAGATCTTGGATTTTTCATTCCCCTAACCAAGCCCGTGCCACCGCCTCTGAGCTTTTGGATTGCCCTTCGTCTGGATTGGATTGTGTGTGATGTCTGTGAGTGTATGTGTATAATTATTAAATATTAAAATTAAAAACAAATTTATTGATAGTGAAAAAACTATTTATGAAGCACCATACAGTGCTGAAAGGTATTTAGTAGTGGGAGGGGCGCCCCGCCCTCTACCACTATAAAGTCCGGAGGGACCACGCCCTCAAGCACTCTGTAGTTGCAGAGGGAACAGAGACAGTTGTCATTTCAATTCGCCTGATGAGAACCTTGGGAAAGTTCGAAACGCGTCGCGAGAATATGCCTGAATGACACAAAACCGTAAAAATGAGTACAGCTGCCATCATTTTGAAGGTGGGTGATGTAGCAGAGCTTTGGAAAATTTTCTCTTCAGCCCATACAGGCGTCGAGTTGGTTAAAATGGCCGCCATCATTGTTGTGGGTGATGTTGCAGAGCCACATATAATTTTTTCTCCGTCCACTGTGACGTCGAGCGTCTCCTCATGTCCATACAGACGTGAGTTATATGCCCCTCTCCACATCTGACTAAAACCTACCATAAGTTTTTTTATTAAATTAAACCCTTGTTGGTATAAACCACGGCAGTATAGCCCGTTTGATTTGAACCCTGGCGATTGTAGCCCTATATTTTATTATTTTATAATTATATATGTCTCTCTATGTCAGGACCGCTCTCCTTTTTGGGCCTGGGGTTTCCTTTAGTGGTCAGTAGAAAGTAGGCCAGTGCATAGCCATTTCTGGGGCCTCAGGGTCCTAGATCTTGGATTTTTCATTCCCCTAACCCTAACCCTAACCCTAACCTAACCCTAATCCATCCATCCATCACTCCATCCATCAATCTATCTATAGAAATAGACACTTACCTGTCAGCATTGGTGCTGTTTCAGCACTCGTGCTGATATGCACGGCAAATGCAACCATTTTGCATTGACAGGTGAACAGCTGGGGGAAAACTCAAGTTCAGTTTGCGTCAGGGCGTCTGCATGGATGCAGGGTCAAAGGCCAAAGGCCTGGCACGCTACCTCACCTAACCAGCTAAACCTACCCACCACCTGCACAAAAAAACAGAAAACAAAACCAAAAAACACTGACCACTGGCGGGACCTACACAGACCCTACCCAAAATATACCAGGATAGACCACCCCTATATAAAATAACCCTAGATACAACAGCAATTTATAAAATAGACCCCTGTTAAAAAAAAACAAATCTAAAAAATAAAGTGCAGTACCGTGTCTACACACCTGGTGGCGCTAGAGGCGCACCAAACCACCACCAGTCGACTAGCCATACATCAATTACTATATAAACCAAGTTTCGTACAGATAAAACACACCGTTGCAGATATATGGACAGTTAAGATTCGGCCAATCAGATGCCCTTTATGCAAATGAGGGTGGTTACTAATGAGGGTGAAAGTCGTTTTTACCTCCCTACCTATATGCCATTTTAACCCTAACCTAACCATAGCCCCAAACTAACCCTAAACCCAAACTAACCATTAGTCCAAAGACTACTTTCAATATTTAACACAAAACAATAAAAAAATATGAACAAACAGTCGATCAAACTCATCTATCCATCTATCCATCTATCCATCTATCCATCTATCTATCCATCCATCCATCCATCACTCCATCACTCCATCACTCCATCCATCCATGTATAACACAGGCCTAAAAACATTCACTTTTTCAAACAAAAACTTTTTTTTTTTTAACAAAAAGTTGTTTAAACTCATGTATCTATATATTCATCTATTCATCTATCTATCTATTTATCTATCTATCCATCCATCCATCCATCCATCCATCACTCCATCCATCCATGTATAACACAGGCCTAAAAACATTCACTTTTTCAAACAAAAACATATTTTTTTTAACAAAAAGTGGTTTAAACTCATGTATCTATATATTCATCTATTCATCTATCTATCCATCCATCCATCCATCCATCCATCACTCCATCACTCCATCCATCAATGTAACACAGGCCTAAAAAACATTCACTTTTTCAAACAAAAACATTTTTTTTAACAAAAACATTTTTTTTAACAAAAAGTTGTTTCAACTCATGTACCTATCTATCCATCCATCCATCCATCCATCCATCCATCCATCCATCCATCCATCCATCCATCACTCCATCCATCAATCTATCTATAGAAATAGACACTTACCTGTCAGCATTGGTGCTGTTTCAGCACTCGTGCTGATATGCACGGCAAATGCAACCATTTTGCATTGACAGGTGAACAGCTGGGGGAAAACTCAAGTTCAGTTTGCGTCAGGGCGTCTGCATGGATGCAGGGTCAAAGGCCAAAGGCCTGGCACGCTACCTCACCTAACCAGCTAAACCTACCCACCACCTGCACAAAAAAACAGAAAACAAAACCAAAAAACACTGACCACTGGCGGGACCTACACAGACCCTACCCAAAATATACCAGGATAGACCACCCCTATATAAAATAACCCTAGATACAACAGCAATTTATAAAATAGACCCCTGTTAAAAAAAAACAAATCTAAAAAATAAAGTGCAGTACCGTGTCTACACACCTGGTGGCGCTAGAGGCGCACCAAACCACCACCAGTCGACTAGCCATACATCAATTACTATATAAACCAAGTTTCGTACAGATAAAACACACCGTTGCAGATATATGGACAGTTAAGATTCGGCCAATCAGATGCCCTTTATGCAAATGAGGGTGGTTACTAATGAGGGTGAAAGTCGTTTTTACCTCCCTACCTAACCCTAACCCTAACCCTTCTATTTAGTAGTGGGAGGGGCGCCCCGCCCTCTACCACTATAAAGTCCGGAGGGACCACGCCCTCAAGCACTCTGTAGTTGCAGAGGGAACAGAGACAGTTGTCATTTCAATTCGCCTGATGAGAACCTTGGGAAAGTTCGAAACGCGTCGCGAGAATATGCCTGAATGACACAAAACCGTAAAAATGAGTACAGCTGCCATCATTTTGAAGGTGGGTGATGTAGCAGAGCTTTGGAAAATTTTCTCTTCAGCCCATACAGGCGTCGAGTTGGTTAAAATGGCCGCCATCATTGTTGTGGGTGATGTTGCAGAGCCACATATAATTTTTTCTCCGTCCACTGTGACGTCGAGCGTCTCCTCATGTCCATACAGACGTGAGTTATATGCCCCTCTCCACATCTGACTAAAACCTACCATAAGTTTTTTTATTAAATTAAACCCTTGTTGGTATAAACCACGGCAGTATAGCCCGTTTGATTTGAACCCTGGCGATTGTAGCCCTATATTTTATTATTTTATAATTATATATGTCTCTCTATGTCAGGACCGCTCTCCTTTTTGGGCCTGGGGTTTCCTTTAGTGGTCAGTAGAAAGTAGGCCAGTGCATAGCCATTTCTGGGGCCTCAGGGTCCTAGATCTTGGATTTTTCATTCCCCTAACCAAGCCCGTGCCACCGCCTCTGAGCTTTTGGATTGCCCTTCGTCTGGATTGGATTGTGTGTGATGTCTGTGAGTGTATGTGTATAATTATTAAATATTAAAATTAAAAACAAATTTATTGATAGTGAAAAAACTATTTATGAAGCACCATACAGTGCTGAAAGGTATTTAGTAGTGGGAGGGGCGCCCCGCCCTCTACCACTATAAAGTCCGGAGGGACCACGCCCTCAAGCACTCTGTAGTTGCAGAGGGAACAGAGACAGTTGTCATTTCAATTCGCCTGATGAGAACCTTGGGAAAGTTCGAAACGCGTCGCGAGAATATGCCTGAATGACACAAAACCGTAAAAATGAGTACAGCTGCCATCATTTTGAAGGTGGGTGATGTAGCAGAGCTTTGGAAAATTTTCTCTTCAGCCCATACAGGCGTCGAGTTGGTTAAAATGGCCGCCATCATTGTTGTGGGTGATGTTGCAGAGCCACATATAATTTTTTCTCCGTCCACTGTGACGTCGAGCGTCTCCTCATGTCCATACAGACGTGAGTTATATGCCCCTCTCCACATCTGACTAAAACCTACCATAAGTTTTTTTATTAAATTAAACCCTTGTTGGTATAAACCACGGCAGTATAGCCCGTTTGATTTGAACCCTGGCGATTGTAGCCCTATATTTTATTATTTTATAATTATATATGTCTCTCTATGTCAGGACCGCTCTCCTTTTTGGGCCTGGGGTTTCCTTTAGTGGTCAGTAGAAAGTAGGCCAGTGCATAGCCATTTCTGGGGCCTCAGGGTCCTAGATCTTGGATTTTTCATTCCCCTAACCAAGCCCGTGCCACCGCCTCTGAGCTTTTGGATTGCCCTTCGTCTGGATTGGATTGTGTGTGATGTCTGTGAGTGTATGTGTATAATTATTAAATATTAAAATTAAAAACAAATTTATTGATAGTGAAAAAACTATTTATGAAGCACCATACAGTGCTGAAAGGTATTTAGTAGTGGGAGGGGCGCCCCGCCCTCTACCACTATAAAGTCCGGAGGGACCACGCCCTCAAGCACTCTGTAGTTGCAGAGGGAACAGAGACAGTTGTCATTTCAATTCGCCTGATGAGAACCTTGGGAAAGTTCGAAACGCGTCGCGAGAATATGCCTGAATGACACAAAACCGTAAAAATGAGTACAGCTGCCATCATTTTGAAGGTGGGTGATGTAGCAGAGCTTTGGAAAATTTTCTCTTCAGCCCATACAGGCGTCGAGTTGGTTAAAATGGCCGCCATCATTGTTGTGGGTGATGTTGCAGAGCCACATATAATTTTTTCTCCGTCCACTGTGACGTCGAGCGTCTCCTCATGTCCATACAGACGTGAGTTATATGCCCCTCTCCACATCTGACTAAAACCTACCATAAGTTTTTTTATTAAATTAAACCCTTGTTGGTATAAACCACGGCAGTATAGCCCGTTTGATTTGAACCCTGGCGATTGTAGCCCTATATTTTATTATTTTATAATTATATATGTCTCTCTATGTCAGGACCGCTCTCCTTTTTGGGCCTGGGGTTTCCTTTAGTGGTCAGTAGAAAGTAGGCCAGTGCATAGCCATTTCTGGGGCCTCAGGGTCCTAGATCTTGGATTTTTCATTCCCCTAACCAAGCCCGTGCCACCGCCTCTGAGCTTTTGGATTGCCCTTCGTCTGGATTGGATTGTGTGTGATGTCTGTGAGTGTATGTGTATAATTATTAAA
>NW_028118404.1:27500-30000 GCF_965113295.1 Leuciscus leuciscus
ACGGCAAATGCAACCATTTTGCATTGACAGGTGAACAGCTGGGGGAAAACTCAAGTTCAGTTTGCGTCAGGGCGTCTGCATGGATGCAGGGTCAAAGGCCAAAGGCCTGGCACGCTACCTCACCTAACCAGCTAAACCTACCCACCACCTGCACAAAAAAACAGAAAACAAAACCAAAAAACACTGACCACTGGCGGGACCTACACAGACCCTACCCAAAATATACCAGGATAGACCACCCCTATATAAAATAACCCTAGATACAACAGCAATTTATAAAATAGACCCCTGTTAAAAAAAAACAAATCTAAAAAATAAAGTGCAGTACCGTGTCTACACACCTGGTGGCGCTAGAGGCGCACCAAACCACCACCAGTCGACTAGCCATACATCAATTACTATATAAACCAAGTTTCGTACAGATAAAACACACCGTTGCAGATATATGGACAGTTAAGATTCGGCCAATCAGATGCCCTTTATGCAAATGAGGGTGGTTACTAATGAGGGTGAAAGTCGTTTTTACCTCCCTACCTATATGCCATTTTAACCCTAACCTAACCATAGCCCCAAACTAACCCTAAACCCAAACTAACCATTAGTCCAAAGACTACTTTCAATATTTAACACAAAACAATAAAAAAATATGAACAAACAGTCGATCAAACTCATCTATCCATCTATCCATCTATCCATCTATCCATCTATCTATCCATCCATCCATCCATCACTCCATCACTCCATCACTCCATCCATCCATGTATAACACAGGCCTAAAAACATTCACTTTTTCAAACAAAAACTTTTTTTTTTTTAACAAAAAGTTGTTTAAACTCATGTATCTATATATTCATCTATTCATCTATCTATCTATTTATCTATCTATCCATCCATCCATCCATCCATCCATCACTCCATCCATCCATGTATAACACAGGCCTAAAAACATTCACTTTTTCAAACAAAAACATATTTTTTTTAACAAAAAGTGGTTTAAACTCATGTATCTATATATTCATCTATTCATCTATCTATCCATCCATCCATCCATCCATCCATCACTCCATCACTCCATCCATCAATGTAACACAGGCCTAAAAAACATTCACTTTTTCAAACAAAAACATTTTTTTTAACAAAAACATTTTTTTTAACAAAAAGTTGTTTCAACTCATGTACCTATCTATCCATCCATCCATCCATCCATCCATCCATCCATCCATCCATCCATCCATCCATCACTCCATCCATCAATCTATCTATAGAAATAGACACTTACCTGTCAGCATTGGTGCTGTTTCAGCACTCGTGCTGATATGCACGGCAAATGCAACCATTTTGCATTGACAGGTGAACAGCTGGGGGAAAACTCAAGTTCAGTTTGCGTCAGGGCGTCTGCATGGATGCAGGGTCAAAGGCCAAAGGCCTGGCACGCTACCTCACCTAACCAGCTAAACCTACCCACCACCTGCACAAAAAAACAGAAAACAAAACCAAAAAACACTGACCACTGGCGGGACCTACACAGACCCTACCCAAAATATACCAGGATAGACCACCCCTATATAAAATAACCCTAGATACAACAGCAATTTATAAAATAGACCCCTGTTAAAAAAAAACAAATCTAAAAAATAAAGTGCAGTACCGTGTCTACACACCTGGTGGCGCTAGAGGCGCACCAAACCACCACCAGTCGACTAGCCATACATCAATTACTATATAAACCAAGTTTCGTACAGATAAAACACACCGTTGCAGATATATGGACAGTTAAGATTCGGCCAATCAGATGCCCTTTATGCAAATGAGGGTGGTTACTAATGAGGGTGAAAGTCGTTTTTACCTCCCTACCTATATGCCATTTTAACCCTAACCTAACCATAGCCCCAAACTAACCCTAAACCCAAACTAACCATTAGTCCAAAGACTACTTTCAATATTTAACACAAAACAATAAAAAAATATGAACAAACAGTCGATCAAACTCATCTATCCATCTATCCATCTATCCATCTATCCATCTATCTATCCATCCATCCATCCATCACTCCATCACTCCATCACTCCATCCATCCATGTATAACACAGGCCTAAAAACATTCACTTTTTCAAACAAAAACTTTTTTTTTTTTAACAAAAAGTTGTTTAAACTCATGTATCTATATATTCATCTATTCATCTATCTATCTATTTATCTATCTATCCATCCATCCATCCATCCATCCATCACTCCATCCATCCATGTATAACACAGGCCTAAAAACATTCACTTTTTCAAACAAAAACATATTTTTTTTAACAAAAAGTGGTTTAAACTCATGTATCTATATATTCATCTATTCATCTATCTATCCATCCATCCATCCATCCATCCATCCATCACTCCATCACTCCATCCATCAATGTAACACAGGCCTAAAAAACATTCACTTTTTCAAACAAAAACATTTTTTTTAACAAAAACATTTTTTTTAACAAAAAGTTGTTTCAACTCATG
>NW_028118404.1:32500-82737 GCF_965113295.1 Leuciscus leuciscus
CTGTTTCAGCACTCGTGCTGATATGCACGGCAAATGCAACCATTTTGCATTGACAGGTGAACAGCTGGGGGAAAACTCAAGTTCAGTTTGCGTCAGGGCGTCTGCATGGATGCAGGGTCAAAGGCCAAAGGCCTGGCACGCTACCTCACCTAACCAGCTAAACCTACCCACCACCTGCACAAAAAAACAGAAAACAAAACCAAAAAACACTGACCACTGGCGGGACCTACACAGACCCTACCCAAAATATACCAGGATAGACCACCCCTATATAAAATAACCCTAGATACAACAGCAATTTATAAAATAGACCCCTGTTAAAAAAAAACAAATCTAAAAAATAAAGTGCAGTACCGTGTCTACACACCTGGTGGCGCTAGAGGCGCACCAAACCACCACCAGTCGACTAGCCATACATCAATTACTATATAAACCAAGTTTCGTACAGATAAAACACACCGTTGCAGATATATGGACAGTTAAGATTCGGCCAATCAGATGCCCTTTATGCAAATGAGGGTGGTTACTAATGAGGGTGAAAGTCGTTTTTACCTCCCTACCTATATGCCATTTTAACCCTAACCTAACCATAGCCCCAAACTAACCCTAAACCCAAACTAACCATTAGTCCAAAGACTACTTTCAATATTTAACACAAAACAATAAAAAAATATGAACAAACAGTCGATCAAACTCATCTATCCATCTATCCATCTATCCATCTATCCATCTATCTATCCATCCATCCATCCATCACTCCATCACTCCATCACTCCATCCATCCATGTATAACACAGGCCTAAAAACATTCACTTTTTCAAACAAAAACTTTTTTTTTTTTAACAAAAAGTTGTTTAAACTCATGTATCTATATATTCATCTATTCATCTATCTATCTATTTATCTATCTATCCATCCATCCATCCATCCATCCATCACTCCATCCATCCATGTATAACACAGGCCTAAAAACATTCACTTTTTCAAACAAAAACATATTTTTTTTAACAAAAAGTGGTTTAAACTCATGTATCTATATATTCATCTATTCATCTATCTATCCATCCATCCATCCATCCATCCATCACTCCATCACTCCATCCATCAATGTAACACAGGCCTAAAAAACATTCACTTTTTCAAACAAAAACATTTTTTTTAACAAAAACATTTTTTTTAACAAAAAGTTGTTTCAACTCATGTACCTATCTATCCATCCATCCATCCATCCATCCATCCATCCATCCATCCATCCATCCATCCATCACTCCATCCATCAATCTATCTATAGAAATAGACACTTACCTGTCAGCATTGGTGCTGTTTCAGCACTCGTGCTGATATGCACGGCAAATGCAACCATTTTGCATTGACAGGTGAACAGCTGGGGGAAAACTCAAGTTCAGTTTGCGTCAGGGCGTCTGCATGGATGCAGGGTCAAAGGCCAAAGGCCTGGCACGCTACCTCACCTAACCAGCTAAACCTACCCACCACCTGCACAAAAAAACAGAAAACAAAACCAAAAAACACTGACCACTGGCGGGACCTACACAGACCCTACCCAAAATATACCAGGATAGACCACCCCTATATAAAATAACCCTAGATACAACAGCAATTTATAAAATAGACCCCTGTTAAAAAAAAACAAATCTAAAAAATAAAGTGCAGTACCGTGTCTACACACCTGGTGGCGCTAGAGGCGCACCAAACCACCACCAGTCGACTAGCCATACATCAATTACTATATAAACCAAGTTTCGTACAGATAAAACACACCGTTGCAGATATATGGACAGTTAAGATTCGGCCAATCAGATGCCCTTTATGCAAATGAGGGTGGTTACTAATGAGGGTGAAAGTCGTTTTTACCTCCCTACCTAACCCTAACCCTAACCCTTCTATTTAGTAGTGGGAGGGGCGCCCCGCCCTCTACCACTATAAAGTCCGGAGGGACCACGCCCTCAAGCACTCTGTAGTTGCAGAGGGAACAGAGACAGTTGTCATTTCAATTCGCCTGATGAGAACCTTGGGAAAGTTCGAAACGCGTCGCGAGAATATGCCTGAATGACACAAAACCGTAAAAATGAGTACAGCTGCCATCATTTTGAAGGTGGGTGATGTAGCAGAGCTTTGGAAAATTTTCTCTTCAGCCCATACAGGCGTCGAGTTGGTTAAAATGGCCGCCATCATTGTTGTGGGTGATGTTGCAGAGCCACATATAATTTTTTCTCCGTCCACTGTGACGTCGAGCGTCTCCTCATGTCCATACAGACGTGAGTTATATGCCCCTCTCCACATCTGACTAAAACCTACCATAAGTTTTTTTATTAAATTAAACCCTTGTTGGTATAAACCACGGCAGTATAGCCCGTTTGATTTGAACCCTGGCGATTGTAGCCCTATATTTTATTATTTTATAATTATATATGTCTCTCTATGTCAGGACCGCTCTCCTTTTTGGGCCTGGGGTTTCCTTTAGTGGTCAGTAGAAAGTAGGCCAGTGCATAGCCATTTCTGGGGCCTCAGGGTCCTAGATCTTGGATTTTTCATTCCCCTAACCAAGCCCGTGCCACCGCCTCTGAGCTTTTGGATTGCCCTTCGTCTGGATTGGATTGTGTGTGATGTCTGTGAGTGTATGTGTATAATTATTAAATATTAAAATTAAAAACAAATTTATTGATAGTGAAAAAACTATTTATGAAGCACCATACAGTGCTGAAAGGTATTTAGTAGTGGGAGGGGCGCCCCGCCCTCTACCACTATAAAGTCCGGAGGGACCACGCCCTCAAGCACTCTGTAGTTGCAGAGGGAACAGAGACAGTTGTCATTTCAATTCGCCTGATGAGAACCTTGGGAAAGTTCGAAACGCGTCGCGAGAATATGCCTGAATGACACAAAACCGTAAAAATGAGTACAGCTGCCATCATTTTGAAGGTGGGTGATGTAGCAGAGCTTTGGAAAATTTTCTCTTCAGCCCATACAGGCGTCGAGTTGGTTAAAATGGCCGCCATCATTGTTGTGGGTGATGTTGCAGAGCCACATATAATTTTTTCTCCGTCCACTGTGACGTCGAGCGTCTCCTCATGTCCATACAGACGTGAGTTATATGCCCCTCTCCACATCTGACTAAAACCTACCATAAGTTTTTTTATTAAATTAAACCCTTGTTGGTATAAACCACGGCAGTATAGCCCGTTTGATTTGAACCCTGGCGATTGTAGCCCTATATTTTATTATTTTATAATTATATATGTCTCTCTATGTCAGGACCGCTCTCCTTTTTGGGCCTGGGGTTTCCTTTAGTGGTCAGTAGAAAGTAGGCCAGTGCATAGCCATTTCTGGGGCCTCAGGGTCCTAGATCTTGGATTTTTCATTCCCCTAACCAAGCCCGTGCCACCGCCTCTGAGCTTTTGGATTGCCCTTCGTCTGGATTGGATTGTGTGTGATGTCTGTGAGTGTATGTGTATAATTATTAAATATTAAAATTAAAAACAAATTTATTGATAGTGAAAAAACTATTTATGAAGCACCATACAGTGCTGAAAGGTATTTAGTAGTGGGAGGGGCGCCCCGCCCTCTACCACTATAAAGTCCGGAGGGACCACGCCCTCAAGCACTCTGTAGTTGCAGAGGGAACAGAGACAGTTGTCATTTCAATTCGCCTGATGAGAACCTTGGGAAAGTTCGAAACGCGTCGCGAGAATATGCCTGAATGACACAAAACCGTAAAAATGAGTACAGCTGCCATCATTTTGAAGGTGGGTGATGTAGCAGAGCTTTGGAAAATTTTCTCTTCAGCCCATACAGGCGTCGAGTTGGTTAAAATGGCCGCCATCATTGTTGTGGGTGATGTTGCAGAGCCACATATAATTTTTTCTCCGTCCACTGTGACGTCGAGCGTCTCCTCATGTCCATACAGACGTGAGTTATATGCCCCTCTCCACATCTGACTAAAACCTACCATAAGTTTTTTTATTAAATTAAACCCTTGTTGGTATAAACCACGGCAGTATAGCCCGTTTGATTTGAACCCTGGCGATTGTAGCCCTATATTTTATTATTTTATAATTATATATGTCTCTCTATGTCAGGACCGCTCTCCTTTTTGGGCCTGGGGTTTCCTTTAGTGGTCAGTAGAAAGTAGGCCAGTGCATAGCCATTTCTGGGGCCTCAGGGTCCTAGATCTTGGATTTTTCATTCCCCTAACCAAGCCCGTGCCACCGCCTCTGAGCTTTTGGATTGCCCTTCGTCTGGATTGGATTGTGTGTGATGTCTGTGAGTGTATGTGTATAATTATTAAATATTAAAATTAAAAACAAATTTATTGATAGTGAAAAAACTATTTATGAAGCACCATACAGTGCTGAAAGGTATTTAGTAGTGGGAGGGGCGCCCCGCCCTCTACCACTATAAAGTCCGGAGGGACCACGCCCTCAAGCACTCTGTAGTTGCAGAGGGAACAGAGACAGTTGTCATTTCAATTCGCCTGATGAGAACCTTGGGAAAGTTCGAAACGCGTCGCGAGAATATGCCTGAATGACACAAAACCGTAAAAATGAGTACAGCTGCCATCATTTTGAAGGTGGGTGATGTAGCAGAGCTTTGGAAAATTTTCTCTTCAGCCCATACAGGCGTCGAGTTGGTTAAAATGGCCGCCATCATTGTTGTGGGTGATGTTGCAGAGCCACATATAATTTTTTCTCCGTCCACTGTGACGTCGAGCGTCTCCTCATGTCCATACAGACGTGAGTTATATGCCCCTCTCCACATCTGACTAAAACCTACCATAAGTTTTTTTATTAAATTAAACCCTTGTTGGTATAAACCACGGCAGTATAGCCCGTTTGATTTGAACCCTGGCGATTGTAGCCCTATATTTTATTATTTTATAATTATATATGTCTCTCTATGTCAGGACCGCTCTCCTTTTTGGGCCTGGGGTTTCCTTTAGTGGTCAGTAGAAAGTAGGCCAGTGCATAGCCATTTCTGGGGCCTCAGGGTCCTAGATCTTGGATTTTTCATTCCCCTAACCAAGCCCGTGCCACCGCCTCTGAGCTTTTGGATTGCCCTTCGTCTGGATTGGATTGTGTGTGATGTCTGTGAGTGTATGTGTATAATTATTAAATATTAAAATTAAAAACAAATTTATTGATAGTGAAAAAACTATTTATGAAGCACCATACAGTGCTGAAAGGTATTTAGTAGTGGGAGGGGCGCCCCGCCCTCTACCACTATAAAGTCCGGAGGGACCACGCCCTCAAGCACTCTGTAGTTGCAGAGGGAACAGAGACAGTTGTCATTTCAATTCGCCTGATGAGAACCTTGGGAAAGTTCGAAACGCGTCGCGAGAATATGCCTGAATGACACAAAACCGTAAAAATGAGTACAGCTGCCATCATTTTGAAGGTGGGTGATGTAGCAGAGCTTTGGAAAATTTTCTCTTCAGCCCATACAGGCGTCGAGTTGGTTAAAATGGCCGCCATCATTGTTGTGGGTGATGTTGCAGAGCCACATATAATTTTTTCTCCGTCCACTGTGACGTCGAGCGTCTCCTCATGTCCATACAGACGTGAGTTATATGCCCCTCTCCACATCTGACTAAAACCTACCATAAGTTTTTTTATTAAATTAAACCCTTGTTGGTATAAACCACGGCAGTATAGCCCGTTTGATTTGAACCCTGGCGATTGTAGCCCTATATTTTATTATTTTATAATTATATATGTCTCTCTATGTCAGGACCGCTCTCCTTTTTGGGCCTGGGGTTTCCTTTAGTGGTCAGTAGAAAGTAGGCCAGTGCATAGCCATTTCTGGGGCCTCAGGGTCCTAGATCTTGGATTTTTCATTCCCCTAACCAAGCCCGTGCCACCGCCTCTGAGCTTTTGGATTGCCCTTCGTCTGGATTGGATTGTGTGTGATGTCTGTGAGTGTATGTGTATAATTATTAAATATTAAAATTAAAAACAAATTTATTGATAGTGAAAAAACTATTTATGAAGCACCATACAGTGCTGAAAGGTATTTAGTAGTGGGAGGGGCGCCCCGCCCTCTACCACTATAAAGTCCGGAGGGACCACGCCCTCAAGCACTCTGTAGTTGCAGAGGGAACAGAGACAGTTGTCATTTCAATTCGCCTGATGAGAACCTTGGGAAAGTTCGAAACGCGTCGCGAGAATATGCCTGAATGACACAAAACCGTAAAAATGAGTACAGCTGCCATCATTTTGAAGGTGGGTGATGTAGCAGAGCTTTGGAAAATTTTCTCTTCAGCCCATACAGGCGTCGAGTTGGTTAAAATGGCCGCCATCATTGTTGTGGGTGATGTTGCAGAGCCACATATAATTTTTTCTCCGTCCACTGTGACGTCGAGCGTCTCCTCATGTCCATACAGACGTGAGTTATATGCCCCTCTCCACATCTGACTAAAACCTACCATAAGTTTTTTTATTAAATTAAACCCTTGTTGGTATAAACCACGGCAGTATAGCCCGTTTGATTTGAACCCTGGCGATTGTAGCCCTATATTTTATTATTTTATAATTATATATGTCTCTCTATGTCAGGACCGCTCTCCTTTTTGGGCCTGGGGTTTCCTTTAGTGGTCAGTAGAAAGTAGGCCAGTGCATAGCCATTTCTGGGGCCTCAGGGTCCTAGATCTTGGATTTTTCATTCCCCTAACCAAGCCCGTGCCACCGCCTCTGAGCTTTTGGATTGCCCTTCGTCTGGATTGGATTGTGTGTGATGTCTGTGAGTGTATGTGTATAATTATTAAATATTAAAATTAAAAACAAATTTATTGATAGTGAAAAAACTATTTATGAAGCACCATACAGTGCTGAAAGGTATTTAGTAGTGGGAGGGGCGCCCCGCCCTCTACCACTATAAAGTCCGGAGGGACCACGCCCTCAAGCACTCTGTAGTTGCAGAGGGAACAGAGACAGTTGTCATTTCAATTCGCCTGATGAGAACCTTGGGAAAGTTCGAAACGCGTCGCGAGAATATGCCTGAATGACACAAAACCGTAAAAATGAGTACAGCTGCCATCATTTTGAAGGTGGGTGATGTAGCAGAGCTTTGGAAAATTTTCTCTTCAGCCCATACAGGCGTCGAGTTGGTTAAAATGGCCGCCATCATTGTTGTGGGTGATGTTGCAGAGCCACATATAATTTTTTCTCCGTCCACTGTGACGTCGAGCGTCTCCTCATGTCCATACAGACGTGAGTTATATGCCCCTCTCCACATCTGACTAAAACCTACCATAAGTTTTTTTATTAAATTAAACCCTTGTTGGTATAAACCACGGCAGTATAGCCCGTTTGATTTGAACCCTGGCGATTGTAGCCCTATATTTTATTATTTTATAATTATATATGTCTCTCTATGTCAGGACCGCTCTCCTTTTTGGGCCTGGGGTTTCCTTTAGTGGTCAGTAGAAAGTAGGCCAGTGCATAGCCATTTCTGGGGCCTCAGGGTCCTAGATCTTGGATTTTTCATTCCCCTAACCAAGCCCGTGCCACCGCCTCTGAGCTTTTGGATTGCCCTTCGTCTGGATTGGATTGTGTGTGATGTCTGTGAGTGTATGTGTATAATTATTAAATATTAAAATTAAAAACAAATTTATTGATAGTGAAAAAACTATTTATGAAGCACCATACAGTGCTGAAAGGTATTTAGTAGTGGGAGGGGCGCCCCGCCCTCTACCACTATAAAGTCCGGAGGGACCACGCCCTCAAGCACTCTGTAGTTGCAGAGGGAACAGAGACAGTTGTCATTTCAATTCGCCTGATGAGAACCTTGGGAAAGTTCGAAACGCGTCGCGAGAATATGCCTGAATGACACAAAACCGTAAAAATGAGTACAGCTGCCATCATTTTGAAGGTGGGTGATGTAGCAGAGCTTTGGAAAATTTTCTCTTCAGCCCATACAGGCGTCGAGTTGGTTAAAATGGCCGCCATCATTGTTGTGGGTGATGTTGCAGAGCCACATATAATTTTTTCTCCGTCCACTGTGACGTCGAGCGTCTCCTCATGTCCATACAGACGTGAGTTATATGCCCCTCTCCACATCTGACTAAAACCTACCATAAGTTTTTTTATTAAATTAAACCCTTGTTGGTATAAACCACGGCAGTATAGCCCGTTTGATTTGAACCCTGGCGATTGTAGCCCTATATTTTATTATTTTATAATTATATATGTCTCTCTATGTCAGGACCGCTCTCCTTTTTGGGCCTGGGGTTTCCTTTAGTGGTCAGTAGAAAGTAGGCCAGTGCATAGCCATTTCTGGGGCCTCAGGGTCCTAGATCTTGGATTTTTCATTCCCCTAACCAAGCCCGTGCCACCGCCTCTGAGCTTTTGGATTGCCCTTCGTCTGGATTGGATTGTGTGTGATGTCTGTGAGTGTATGTGTATAATTATTAAATATTAAAATTAAAAACAAATTTATTGATAGTGAAAAAACTATTTATGAAGCACCATACAGTGCTGAAAGGTATTTAGTAGTGGGAGGGGCGCCCCGCCCTCTACCACTATAAAGTCCGGAGGGACCACGCCCTCAAGCACTCTGTAGTTGCAGAGGGAACAGAGACAGTTGTCATTTCAATTCGCCTGATGAGAACCTTGGGAAAGTTCGAAACGCGTCGCGAGAATATGCCTGAATGACACAAAACCGTAAAAATGAGTACAGCTGCCATCATTTTGAAGGTGGGTGATGTAGCAGAGCTTTGGAAAATTTTCTCTTCAGCCCATACAGGCGTCGAGTTGGTTAAAATGGCCGCCATCATTGTTGTGGGTGATGTTGCAGAGCCACATATAATTTTTTCTCCGTCCACTGTGACGTCGAGCGTCTCCTCATGTCCATACAGACGTGAGTTATATGCCCCTCTCCACATCTGACTAAAACCTACCATAAGTTTTTTTATTAAATTAAACCCTTGTTGGTATAAACCACGGCAGTATAGCCCGTTTGATTTGAACCCTGGCGATTGTAGCCCTATATTTTATTATTTTATAATTATATATGTCTCTCTATGTCAGGACCGCTCTCCTTTTTGGGCCTGGGGTTTCCTTTAGTGGTCAGTAGAAAGTAGGCCAGTGCATAGCCATTTCTGGGGCCTCAGGGTCCTAGATCTTGGATTTTTCATTCCCCTAACCCTAACCCTAACCCTAACCTAACCCTAATCCATCCATCCATCACTCCATCCATCAATCTATCTATAGAAATAGACACTTACCTGTCAGCATTGGTGCTGTTTCAGCACTCGTGCTGATATGCACGGCAAATGCAACCATTTTGCATTGACAGGTGAACAGCTGGGGGAAAACTCAAGTTCAGTTTGCGTCAGGGCGTCTGCATGGATGCAGGGTCAAAGGCCAAAGGCCTGGCACGCTACCTCACCTAACCAGCTAAACCTACCCACCACCTGCACAAAAAAACAGAAAACAAAACCAAAAAACACTGACCACTGGCGGGACCTACACAGACCCTACCCAAAATATACCAGGATAGACCACCCCTATATAAAATAACCCTAGATACAACAGCAATTTATAAAATAGACCCCTGTTAAAAAAAAACAAATCTAAAAAATAAAGTGCAGTACCGTGTCTACACACCTGGTGGCGCTAGAGGCGCACCAAACCACCACCAGTCGACTAGCCATACATCAATTACTATATAAACCAAGTTTCGTACAGATAAAACACACCGTTGCAGATATATGGACAGTTAAGATTCGGCCAATCAGATGCCCTTTATGCAAATGAGGGTGGTTACTAATGAGGGTGAAAGTCGTTTTTACCTCCCTACCTATATGCCATTTTAACCCTAACCTAACCATAGCCCCAAACTAACCCTAAACCCAAACTAACCATTAGTCCAAAGACTACTTTCAATATTTAACACAAAACAATAAAAAAATATGAACAAACAGTCGATCAAACTCATCTATCCATCTATCCATCTATCCATCTATCCATCTATCTATCCATCCATCCATCCATCACTCCATCACTCCATCACTCCATCCATCCATGTATAACACAGGCCTAAAAACATTCACTTTTTCAAACAAAAACTTTTTTTTTTTTAACAAAAAGTTGTTTAAACTCATGTATCTATATATTCATCTATTCATCTATCTATCTATTTATCTATCTATCCATCCATCCATCCATCCATCCATCACTCCATCCATCCATGTATAACACAGGCCTAAAAACATTCACTTTTTCAAACAAAAACATATTTTTTTTAACAAAAAGTGGTTTAAACTCATGTATCTATATATTCATCTATTCATCTATCTATCCATCCATCCATCCATCCATCCATCACTCCATCACTCCATCCATCAATGTAACACAGGCCTAAAAAACATTCACTTTTTCAAACAAAAACATTTTTTTTAACAAAAACATTTTTTTTAACAAAAAGTTGTTTCAACTCATGTACCTATCTATCCATCCATCCATCCATCCATCCATCCATCCATCCATCCATCCATCCATCCATCACTCCATCCATCAATCTATCTATAGAAATAGACACTTACCTGTCAGCATTGGTGCTGTTTCAGCACTCGTGCTGATATGCACGGCAAATGCAACCATTTTGCATTGACAGGTGAACAGCTGGGGGAAAACTCAAGTTCAGTTTGCGTCAGGGCGTCTGCATGGATGCAGGGTCAAAGGCCAAAGGCCTGGCACGCTACCTCACCTAACCAGCTAAACCTACCCACCACCTGCACAAAAAAACAGAAAACAAAACCAAAAAACACTGACCACTGGCGGGACCTACACAGACCCTACCCAAAATATACCAGGATAGACCACCCCTATATAAAATAACCCTAGATACAACAGCAATTTATAAAATAGACCCCTGTTAAAAAAAAACAAATCTAAAAAATAAAGTGCAGTACCGTGTCTACACACCTGGTGGCGCTAGAGGCGCACCAAACCACCACCAGTCGACTAGCCATACATCAATTACTATATAAACCAAGTTTCGTACAGATAAAACACACCGTTGCAGATATATGGACAGTTAAGATTCGGCCAATCAGATGCCCTTTATGCAAATGAGGGTGGTTACTAATGAGGGTGAAAGTCGTTTTTACCTCCCTACCTAACCCTAACCCTAACCCTTCTATTTAGTAGTGGGAGGGGCGCCCCGCCCTCTACCACTATAAAGTCCGGAGGGACCACGCCCTCAAGCACTCTGTAGTTGCAGAGGGAACAGAGACAGTTGTCATTTCAATTCGCCTGATGAGAACCTTGGGAAAGTTCGAAACGCGTCGCGAGAATATGCCTGAATGACACAAAACCGTAAAAATGAGTACAGCTGCCATCATTTTGAAGGTGGGTGATGTAGCAGAGCTTTGGAAAATTTTCTCTTCAGCCCATACAGGCGTCGAGTTGGTTAAAATGGCCGCCATCATTGTTGTGGGTGATGTTGCAGAGCCACATATAATTTTTTCTCCGTCCACTGTGACGTCGAGCGTCTCCTCATGTCCATACAGACGTGAGTTATATGCCCCTCTCCACATCTGACTAAAACCTACCATAAGTTTTTTTATTAAATTAAACCCTTGTTGGTATAAACCACGGCAGTATAGCCCGTTTGATTTGAACCCTGGCGATTGTAGCCCTATATTTTATTATTTTATAATTATATATGTCTCTCTATGTCAGGACCGCTCTCCTTTTTGGGCCTGGGGTTTCCTTTAGTGGTCAGTAGAAAGTAGGCCAGTGCATAGCCATTTCTGGGGCCTCAGGGTCCTAGATCTTGGATTTTTCATTCCCCTAACCAAGCCCGTGCCACCGCCTCTGAGCTTTTGGATTGCCCTTCGTCTGGATTGGATTGTGTGTGATGTCTGTGAGTGTATGTGTATAATTATTAAATATTAAAATTAAAAACAAATTTATTGATAGTGAAAAAACTATTTATGAAGCACCATACAGTGCTGAAAGGTATTTAGTAGTGGGAGGGGCGCCCCGCCCTCTACCACTATAAAGTCCGGAGGGACCACGCCCTCAAGCACTCTGTAGTTGCAGAGGGAACAGAGACAGTTGTCATTTCAATTCGCCTGATGAGAACCTTGGGAAAGTTCGAAACGCGTCGCGAGAATATGCCTGAATGACACAAAACCGTAAAAATGAGTACAGCTGCCATCATTTTGAAGGTGGGTGATGTAGCAGAGCTTTGGAAAATTTTCTCTTCAGCCCATACAGGCGTCGAGTTGGTTAAAATGGCCGCCATCATTGTTGTGGGTGATGTTGCAGAGCCACATATAATTTTTTCTCCGTCCACTGTGACGTCGAGCGTCTCCTCATGTCCATACAGACGTGAGTTATATGCCCCTCTCCACATCTGACTAAAACCTACCATAAGTTTTTTTATTAAATTAAACCCTTGTTGGTATAAACCACGGCAGTATAGCCCGTTTGATTTGAACCCTGGCGATTGTAGCCCTATATTTTATTATTTTATAATTATATATGTCTCTCTATGTCAGGACCGCTCTCCTTTTTGGGCCTGGGGTTTCCTTTAGTGGTCAGTAGAAAGTAGGCCAGTGCATAGCCATTTCTGGGGCCTCAGGGTCCTAGATCTTGGATTTTTCATTCCCCTAACCAAGCCCGTGCCACCGCCTCTGAGCTTTTGGATTGCCCTTCGTCTGGATTGGATTGTGTGTGATGTCTGTGAGTGTATGTGTATAATTATTAAATATTAAAATTAAAAACAAATTTATTGATAGTGAAAAAACTATTTATGAAGCACCATACAGTGCTGAAAGGTATTTAGTAGTGGGAGGGGCGCCCCGCCCTCTACCACTATAAAGTCCGGAGGGACCACGCCCTCAAGCACTCTGTAGTTGCAGAGGGAACAGAGACAGTTGTCATTTCAATTCGCCTGATGAGAACCTTGGGAAAGTTCGAAACGCGTCGCGAGAATATGCCTGAATGACACAAAACCGTAAAAATGAGTACAGCTGCCATCATTTTGAAGGTGGGTGATGTAGCAGAGCTTTGGAAAATTTTCTCTTCAGCCCATACAGGCGTCGAGTTGGTTAAAATGGCCGCCATCATTGTTGTGGGTGATGTTGCAGAGCCACATATAATTTTTTCTCCGTCCACTGTGACGTCGAGCGTCTCCTCATGTCCATACAGACGTGAGTTATATGCCCCTCTCCACATCTGACTAAAACCTACCATAAGTTTTTTTATTAAATTAAACCCTTGTTGGTATAAACCACGGCAGTATAGCCCGTTTGATTTGAACCCTGGCGATTGTAGCCCTATATTTTATTATTTTATAATTATATATGTCTCTCTATGTCAGGACCGCTCTCCTTTTTGGGCCTGGGGTTTCCTTTAGTGGTCAGTAGAAAGTAGGCCAGTGCATAGCCATTTCTGGGGCCTCAGGGTCCTAGATCTTGGATTTTTCATTCCCCTAACCAAGCCCGTGCCACCGCCTCTGAGCTTTTGGATTGCCCTTCGTCTGGATTGGATTGTGTGTGATGTCTGTGAGTGTATGTGTATAATTATTAAATATTAAAATTAAAAACAAATTTATTGATAGTGAAAAAACTATTTATGAAGCACCATACAGTGCTGAAAGGTATTTAGTAGTGGGAGGGGCGCCCCGCCCTCTACCACTATAAAGTCCGGAGGGACCACGCCCTCAAGCACTCTGTAGTTGCAGAGGGAACAGAGACAGTTGTCATTTCAATTCGCCTGATGAGAACCTTGGGAAAGTTCGAAACGCGTCGCGAGAATATGCCTGAATGACACAAAACCGTAAAAATGAGTACAGCTGCCATCATTTTGAAGGTGGGTGATGTAGCAGAGCTTTGGAAAATTTTCTCTTCAGCCCATACAGGCGTCGAGTTGGTTAAAATGGCCGCCATCATTGTTGTGGGTGATGTTGCAGAGCCACATATAATTTTTTCTCCGTCCACTGTGACGTCGAGCGTCTCCTCATGTCCATACAGACGTGAGTTATATGCCCCTCTCCACATCTGACTAAAACCTACCATAAGTTTTTTTATTAAATTAAACCCTTGTTGGTATAAACCACGGCAGTATAGCCCGTTTGATTTGAACCCTGGCGATTGTAGCCCTATATTTTATTATTTTATAATTATATATGTCTCTCTATGTCAGGACCGCTCTCCTTTTTGGGCCTGGGGTTTCCTTTAGTGGTCAGTAGAAAGTAGGCCAGTGCATAGCCATTTCTGGGGCCTCAGGGTCCTAGATCTTGGATTTTTCATTCCCCTAACCAAGCCCGTGCCACCGCCTCTGAGCTTTTGGATTGCCCTTCGTCTGGATTGGATTGTGTGTGATGTCTGTGAGTGTATGTGTATAATTATTAAATATTAAAATTAAAAACAAATTTATTGATAGTGAAAAAACTATTTATGAAGCACCATACAGTGCTGAAAGGTATTTAGTAGTGGGAGGGGCGCCCCGCCCTCTACCACTATAAAGTCCGGAGGGACCACGCCCTCAAGCACTCTGTAGTTGCAGAGGGAACAGAGACAGTTGTCATTTCAATTCGCCTGATGAGAACCTTGGGAAAGTTCGAAACGCGTCGCGAGAATATGCCTGAATGACACAAAACCGTAAAAATGAGTACAGCTGCCATCATTTTGAAGGTGGGTGATGTAGCAGAGCTTTGGAAAATTTTCTCTTCAGCCCATACAGGCGTCGAGTTGGTTAAAATGGCCGCCATCATTGTTGTGGGTGATGTTGCAGAGCCACATATAATTTTTTCTCCGTCCACTGTGACGTCGAGCGTCTCCTCATGTCCATACAGACGTGAGTTATATGCCCCTCTCCACATCTGACTAAAACCTACCATAAGTTTTTTTATTAAATTAAACCCTTGTTGGTATAAACCACGGCAGTATAGCCCGTTTGATTTGAACCCTGGCGATTGTAGCCCTATATTTTATTATTTTATAATTATATATGTCTCTCTATGTCAGGACCGCTCTCCTTTTTGGGCCTGGGGTTTCCTTTAGTGGTCAGTAGAAAGTAGGCCAGTGCATAGCCATTTCTGGGGCCTCAGGGTCCTAGATCTTGGATTTTTCATTCCCCTAACCAAGCCCGTGCCACCGCCTCTGAGCTTTTGGATTGCCCTTCGTCTGGATTGGATTGTGTGTGATGTCTGTGAGTGTATGTGTATAATTATTAAATATTAAAATTAAAAACAAATTTATTGATAGTGAAAAAACTATTTATGAAGCACCATACAGTGCTGAAAGGTATTTAGTAGTGGGAGGGGCGCCCCGCCCTCTACCACTATAAAGTCCGGAGGGACCACGCCCTCAAGCACTCTGTAGTTGCAGAGGGAACAGAGACAGTTGTCATTTCAATTCGCCTGATGAGAACCTTGGGAAAGTTCGAAACGCGTCGCGAGAATATGCCTGAATGACACAAAACCGTAAAAATGAGTACAGCTGCCATCATTTTGAAGGTGGGTGATGTAGCAGAGCTTTGGAAAATTTTCTCTTCAGCCCATACAGGCGTCGAGTTGGTTAAAATGGCCGCCATCATTGTTGTGGGTGATGTTGCAGAGCCACATATAATTTTTTCTCCGTCCACTGTGACGTCGAGCGTCTCCTCATGTCCATACAGACGTGAGTTATATGCCCCTCTCCACATCTGACTAAAACCTACCATAAGTTTTTTTATTAAATTAAACCCTTGTTGGTATAAACCACGGCAGTATAGCCCGTTTGATTTGAACCCTGGCGATTGTAGCCCTATATTTTATTATTTTATAATTATATATGTCTCTCTATGTCAGGACCGCTCTCCTTTTTGGGCCTGGGGTTTCCTTTAGTGGTCAGTAGAAAGTAGGCCAGTGCATAGCCATTTCTGGGGCCTCAGGGTCCTAGATCTTGGATTTTTCATTCCCCTAACCCTAACCCTAACCCTAACCTAACCCTAATCCATCCATCCATCACTCCATCCATCAATCTATCTATAGAAATAGACACTTACCTGTCAGCATTGGTGCTGTTTCAGCACTCGTGCTGATATGCACGGCAAATGCAACCATTTTGCATTGACAGGTGAACAGCTGGGGGAAAACTCAAGTTCAGTTTGCGTCAGGGCGTCTGCATGGATGCAGGGTCAAAGGCCAAAGGCCTGGCACGCTACCTCACCTAACCAGCTAAACCTACCCACCACCTGCACAAAAAAACAGAAAACAAAACCAAAAAACACTGACCACTGGCGGGACCTACACAGACCCTACCCAAAATATACCAGGATAGACCACCCCTATATAAAATAACCCTAGATACAACAGCAATTTATAAAATAGACCCCTGTTAAAAAAAAACAAATCTAAAAAATAAAGTGCAGTACCGTGTCTACACACCTGGTGGCGCTAGAGGCGCACCAAACCACCACCAGTCGACTAGCCATACATCAATTACTATATAAACCAAGTTTCGTACAGATAAAACACACCGTTGCAGATATATGGACAGTTAAGATTCGGCCAATCAGATGCCCTTTATGCAAATGAGGGTGGTTACTAATGAGGGTGAAAGTCGTTTTTACCTCCCTACCTATATGCCATTTTAACCCTAACCTAACCATAGCCCCAAACTAACCCTAAACCCAAACTAACCATTAGTCCAAAGACTACTTTCAATATTTAACACAAAACAATAAAAAAATATGAACAAACAGTCGATCAAACTCATCTATCCATCTATCCATCTATCCATCTATCCATCTATCTATCCATCCATCCATCCATCACTCCATCACTCCATCACTCCATCCATCCATGTATAACACAGGCCTAAAAACATTCACTTTTTCAAACAAAAACTTTTTTTTTTTTAACAAAAAGTTGTTTAAACTCATGTATCTATATATTCATCTATTCATCTATCTATCTATTTATCTATCTATCCATCCATCCATCCATCCATCCATCACTCCATCCATCCATGTATAACACAGGCCTAAAAACATTCACTTTTTCAAACAAAAACATATTTTTTTTAACAAAAAGTGGTTTAAACTCATGTATCTATATATTCATCTATTCATCTATCTATCCATCCATCCATCCATCCATCCATCACTCCATCACTCCATCCATCAATGTAACACAGGCCTAAAAAACATTCACTTTTTCAAACAAAAACATTTTTTTTAACAAAAACATTTTTTTTAACAAAAAGTTGTTTCAACTCATGTACCTATCTATCCATCCATCCATCCATCCATCCATCCATCCATCCATCCATCCATCCATCCATCACTCCATCCATCAATCTATCTATAGAAATAGACACTTACCTGTCAGCATTGGTGCTGTTTCAGCACTCGTGCTGATATGCACGGCAAATGCAACCATTTTGCATTGACAGGTGAACAGCTGGGGGAAAACTCAAGTTCAGTTTGCGTCAGGGCGTCTGCATGGATGCAGGGTCAAAGGCCAAAGGCCTGGCACGCTACCTCACCTAACCAGCTAAACCTACCCACCACCTGCACAAAAAAACAGAAAACAAAACCAAAAAACACTGACCACTGGCGGGACCTACACAGACCCTACCCAAAATATACCAGGATAGACCACCCCTATATAAAATAACCCTAGATACAACAGCAATTTATAAAATAGACCCCTGTTAAAAAAAAACAAATCTAAAAAATAAAGTGCAGTACCGTGTCTACACACCTGGTGGCGCTAGAGGCGCACCAAACCACCACCAGTCGACTAGCCATACATCAATTACTATATAAACCAAGTTTCGTACAGATAAAACACACCGTTGCAGATATATGGACAGTTAAGATTCGGCCAATCAGATGCCCTTTATGCAAATGAGGGTGGTTACTAATGAGGGTGAAAGTCGTTTTTACCTCCCTACCTATATGCCATTTTAACCCTAACCTAACCATAGCCCCAAACTAACCCTAAACCCAAACTAACCATTAGTCCAAAGACTACTTTCAATATTTAACACAAAACAATAAAAAAATATGAACAAACAGTCGATCAAACTCATCTATCCATCTATCCATCTATCCATCTATCCATCTATCTATCCATCCATCCATCCATCACTCCATCACTCCATCACTCCATCCATCCATGTATAACACAGGCCTAAAAACATTCACTTTTTCAAACAAAAACTTTTTTTTTTTTAACAAAAAGTTGTTTAAACTCATGTATCTATATATTCATCTATTCATCTATCTATCTATTTATCTATCTATCCATCCATCCATCCATCCATCCATCACTCCATCCATCCATGTATAACACAGGCCTAAAAACATTCACTTTTTCAAACAAAAACATATTTTTTTTAACAAAAAGTGGTTTAAACTCATGTATCTATATATTCATCTATTCATCTATCTATCCATCCATCCATCCATCCATCCATCCATCACTCCATCACTCCATCCATCAATGTAACACAGGCCTAAAAAACATTCACTTTTTCAAACAAAAACATTTTTTTTAACAAAAACATTTTTTTTAACAAAAAGTTGTTTCAACTCATGTACCTATCTATCCATCCATCCATCCATCCATCCATCCATCCATCCATCCATCCATCCATCCATCACTCCATCCATCAATCTATCTATAGAAATAGACACTTACCTGTCAGCATTGGTGCTGTTTCAGCACTCGTGCTGATATGCACGGCAAATGCAACCATTTTGCATTGACAGGTGAACAGCTGGGGGAAAACTCAAGTTCAGTTTGCGTCAGGGCGTCTGCATGGATGCAGGGTCAAAGGCCAAAGGCCTGGCACGCTACCTCACCTAACCAGCTAAACCTACCCACCACCTGCACAAAAAAACAGAAAACAAAACCAAAAAACACTGACCACTGGCGGGACCTACACAGACCCTACCCAAAATATACCAGGATAGACCACCCCTATATAAAATAACCCTAGATACAACAGCAATTTATAAAATAGACCCCTGTTAAAAAAAAACAAATCTAAAAAATAAAGTGCAGTACCGTGTCTACACACCTGGTGGCGCTAGAGGCGCACCAAACCACCACCAGTCGACTAGCCATACATCAATTACTATATAAACCAAGTTTCGTACAGATAAAACACACCGTTGCAGATATATGGACAGTTAAGATTCGGCCAATCAGATGCCCTTTATGCAAATGAGGGTGGTTACTAATGAGGGTGAAAGTCGTTTTTACCTCCCTACCTATATGCCATTTTAACCCTAACCTAACCATAGCCCCAAACTAACCCTAAACCCAAACTAACCATTAGTCCAAAGA
This sequence comes from Leuciscus leuciscus, assembly GCF_965113295.1. Taxonomy (NCBI): domain Eukaryota; kingdom Metazoa; phylum Chordata; class Actinopteri; order Cypriniformes; family Leuciscidae; genus Leuciscus; species Leuciscus leuciscus. Next base: position 51,809 of record NW_028118404.1, read on the forward strand.
CTACTTTCAATATTTAACACAAAACAATAAAAAAATATGAACAAACAGTCGATCAAACTCATCTATCCATCTATCCATCTATCCATCTATCCATCTATCTATCCATCCATCCATCCATCACTCCATCACTCCATCACTCCATCCATCCATGTATAACACAGGCCTAAAAACATTCACTTTTTCAAACAAAAACTTTTTTTTTTTTAACAAAAAGTTGTTTAAACTCATGTATCTATATATTCATCTATTCATCTATCTATCTATTTATCTATCTATCCATCCATCCATCCATCCATCCATCACTCCATCCATCCATGTATAACACAGGCCTAAAAACATTCACTTTTTCAAACAAAAACATATTTTTTTTAACAAAAAGTGGTTTAAACTCATGTATCTATATATTCATCTATTCATCTATCTATCCATCCATCCATCCATCCATCCATCCATCACTCCATCACTCCATCCATCAATGTAACACAGGCCTAAAAAACATTCACTTTTTCAAACAAAAACATTTTTTTTAACAAAAACATTTTTTTTAACAAAAAGTTGTTTCAACTCATGTACCTATCTATCCATCCATCCATCCATCCATCCATCCATCCATCCATCCATCCATCCATCCATCACTCCATCCATCAATCTATCTATAGAAATAGACACTTACCTGTCAGCATTGGTGCTGTTTCAGCACTCGTGCTGATATGCACGGCAAATGCAACCATTTTGCATTGACAGGTGAACAGCTGGGGGAAAACTCAAGTTCAGTTTGCGTCAGGGCGTCTGCATGGATGCAGGGTCAAAGGCCAAAGGCCTGGCACGCTACCTCACCTAACCAGCTAAACCTACCCACCACCTGCACAAAAAAACAGAAAACAAAACCAAAAAACACTGACCACTGGCGGGACCTACACAGACCCTACCCAAAATATACCAGGATAGACCACCCCTATATAAAATAACCCTAGATACAACAGCAATTTATAAAATAGACCCCTGTTAAAAAAAAACAAATCTAAAAAATAAAGTGCAGTACCGTGTCTACACACCTGGTGGCGCTAGAGGCGCACCAAACCACCACCAGTCGACTAGCCATACATCAATTACTATATAAACCAAGTTTCGTACAGATAAAACACACCGTTGCAGATATATGGACAGTTAAGATTCGGCCAATCAGATGCCCTTTATGCAAATGAGGGTGGTTACTAATGAGGGTGAAAGTCGTTTTTACCTCCCTACCTATATGCCATTTTAACCCTAACCTAACCATAGCCCCAAACTAACCCTAAACCCAAACTAACCATTAGTCCAAAGACTACTTTCAATATTTAACACAAAACAATAAAAAAATATGAACAAACAGTCGATCAAACTCATCTATCCATCTATCCATCTATCCATCTATCCATCTATCTATCCATCCATCCATCCATCACTCCATCACTCCATCACTCCATCCATCCATGTATAACACAGGCCTAAAAACATTCACTTTTTCAAACAAAAACTTTTTTTTTTTTAACAAAAAGTTGTTTAAACTCATGTATCTATATATTCATCTATTCATCTATCTATCTATTTATCTATCTATCCATCCATCCATCCATCCATCCATCACTCCATCCATCCATGTATAACACAGGCCTAAAAACATTCACTTTTTCAAACAAAAACATATTTTTTTTAACAAAAAGTGGTTTAAACTCATGTATCTATATATTCATCTATTCATCTATCTATCCATCCATCCATCCATCCATCCATCACTCCATCACTCCATCCATCAATGTAACACAGGCCTAAAAAACATTCACTTTTTCAAACAAAAACATTTTTTTTAACAAAAACATTTTTTTTAACAAAAAGTTGTTTCAACTCATGTACCTATCTATCCATCCATCCATCCATCCATCCATCCATCCATCCATCCATCCATCCATCCATCACTCCATCCATCAATCTATCTATAGAAATAGACACTTACCTGTCAGCATTGGTGCTGTTTCAGCACTCGTGCTGATATGCACGGCAAATGCAACCATTTTGCATTGACAGGTGAACAGCTGGGGGAAAACTCAAGTTCAGTTTGCGTCAGGGCGTCTGCATGGATGCAGGGTCAAAGGCCAAAGGCCTGGCACGCTACCTCACCTAACCAGCTAAACCTACCCACCACCTGCACAAAAAAACAGAAAACAAAACCAAAAAACACTGACCACTGGCGGGACCTACACAGACCCTACCCAAAATATACCAGGATAGACCACCCCTATATAAAATAACCCTAGATACAACAGCAATTTATAAAATAGACCCCTGTTAAAAAAAAACAAATCTAAAAAATAAAGTGCAGTACCGTGTCTACACACCTGGTGGCGCTAGAGGCGCACCAAACCACCACCAGTCGACTAGCCATACATCAATTACTATATAAACCAAGTTTCGTACAGATAAAACACACCGTTGCAGATATATGGACAGTTAAGATTCGGCCAATCAGATGCCCTTTATGCAAATGAGGGTGGTTACTAATGAGGGTGAAAGTCGTTTTTACCTCCCTACCTAACCCTAACCCTAACCCTAACCCTAAAAAAAAACAAATCTAAAAAATAAAGTGCAGTACCGTGTCTACACACCTGGTGGCGCTAGAGGCGCACCAAACCACCACCAGTCGACTAGCCATACATCAATTACTATATAAACCAAGTTTCGTACAGATAAAACACACCGTTGCAGATATATGGACAGTTAAGATTCGGCCAATCAGATGCCCTTTATGCAAATGAGGGTGGTTACTAATGAGGGTGAAAGTCGTTTTTACCTCCCTACCTATATGCCATTTTAACCCTAACCTAACCATAGCCCCAAACTAACCCTAAACCCAAACTAACCATTAGTCCAAAGACTACTTTCAATATTTAACACAAAACAATAAAAAAATATGAACAAACAGTCGATCAAACTCATCTATCCATCTATCCATCTATCCATCTATCCATCTATCTATCCATCCATCCATCCATCACTCCATCACTCCATCACTCCATCCATCCATGTATAACACAGGCCTAAAAACATTCACTTTTTCAAACAAAAACTTTTTTTTTTTTAACAAAAAGTTGTTTAAACTCATGTATCTATATATTCATCTATTCATCTATCTATCTATTTATCTATCTATCCATCCATCCATCCATCCATCCATCACTCCATCCATCCATGTATAACACAGGCCTAAAAACATTCACTTTTTCAAACAAAAACATATTTTTTTTAACAAAAAGTGGTTTAAACTCATGTATCTATATATTCATCTATTCATCTATCTATCCATCCATCCATCCATCCATCCATCACTCCATCACTCCATCCATCAATGTAACACAGGCCTAAAAAACATTCACTTTTTCAAACAAAAACATTTTTTTTAACAAAAACATTTTTTTTAACAAAAAGTTGTTTCAACTCATGTACCTATCTATCCATCCATCCATCCATCCATCCATCCATCCATCCATCCATCCATCACTCCATCCATCAATCTATCTATAGAAATAGACACTTACCTGTCAGCATTGGTGCTGTTTCAGCACTCGTGCTGATATGCACGGCAAATGCAACCATTTTGCATTGACAGGTGAACAGCTGGGGGAAAACTCAAGTTCAGTTTGCGTCAGGGCGTCTGCATGGATGCAGGGTCAAAGGCCAAAGGCCTGGCACGCTACCTCACCTAACCAGCTAAACCTACCCACCACCTGCACAAAAAAACAGAAAACAAAACCAAAAAACACTGACCACTGGCGGGACCTACACAGACCCTACCCAAAATATACCAGGATAGACCACCCCTATATAAAATAACCCTAGATACAACAGCAATTTATAAAATAGACCCCTGTTAAAAAAAAACAAATCTAAAAAATAAAGTGCAGTACCGTGTCTACACACCTGGTGGCGCTAGAGGCGCACCAAACCACCACCAGTCGACTAGCCATACATCAATTACTATATAAACCAAGTTTCGTACAGATAAAACACACCGTTGCAGATATATGGACAGTTAAGATTCGGCCAATCAGATGCCCTTTATGCAAATGAGGGTGGTTACTAATGAGGGTGAAAGTCGTTTTTACCTCCCTACCTATATGCCATTTTAACCCTAACCTAACCATAGCCCCAAACTAACCCTAAACCCAAACTAACCATTAGTCCAAAGACTACTTTCAATATTTAACACAAAACAATAAAAAAATATGAACAAACAGTCGATCAAACTCATCTATCCATCTATCCATCTATCCATCTATCCATCTATCTATCCATCCATCCATCCATCACTCCATCACTCCATCACTCCATCCATCCATGTATAACACAGGCCTAAAAACATTCACTTTTTCAAACAAAAACTTTTTTTTTTTTAACAAAAAGTTGTTTAAACTCATGTATCTATATATTCATCTATTCATCTATCTATCTATTTATCTATCTATCCATCCATCCATCCATCCATCCATCACTCCATTCATCCATGTATAACACAGGCCTAAAAACATTCACTTTTTCAAACAAAAACATATTTTTTTTAACAAAAAGTGGTTTAAACTCATGTATCTATATATTCATCTATTCATCTATCTATCCATCCATCCATCCATCCATCCATCCATCACTCCATCACTCCATCCATCAATGTAACACAGGCCTAAAAAACATTCACTTTTTCAAACAAAAACATTTTTTTTAACAAAAACATTTTTTTTAACAAAAAGTTGTTTCAACTCATGTACCTATCTATCCATCCATCCATCCATCCATCCATCCATCCATCCATCCATCCATCCATCCATCACTCCATCCATCAATCTATCTATAGAAATAGACACTTACCTGTCAGCATTGGTGCTGTTTCAGCACTCGTGCTGATATGCACGGCAAATGCAACCATTTTGCATTGACAGGTGAACAGCTGGGGGAAAACTCAAGTTCAGTTTGCGTCAGGGCGTCTGCATGGATGCAGGGTCAAAGGCCAAAGGCCTGGCACGCTACCTCACCTAACCAGCTAAACCTACCCACCACCTGCACAAAAAAACAGAAAACAAAACCAAAAAACACTGACCACTGGCGGGACCTACACAGACCCTACCCAAAATATACCAGGATAGACCACCCCTATATAAAATAACCCTAGATACAACAGCAATTTATAAAATAGACCCCTGTTAAAAAAAAACAAATCTAAAAAATAAAGTGCAGTACCGTGTCTACACACCTGGTGGCGCTAGAGGCGCACCAAACCACCACCAGTCGACTAGCCATACATCAATTACTATATAAACCAAGTTTCGTACAGATAAAACACACCGTTGCAGATATATGGACAGTTAAGATTCGGCCAATCAGATGCCCTTTATGCAAATGAGGGTGGTTACTAATGAGGGTGAAAGTCGTTTTTACCTCCCTACCTATATGCCATTTTAACCCTAACCTAACCATAGCCTAACCTAACCATAGCCCCAAACTAACCCTAAACCCAAACTAACCATTAGTCCAAAGACTACTTTCAATATTTAACACAAAACAATAAAAAAATATGAACAAACAGTCGATCAAACTCATCTATCCATCTATCCATCTATCCATCTATCCATCTATCTATCCATCCATCCATCCATCCATCCATCACTCCATCACTCCATCCATCCATGTATAACACAGGCCTAAAAACATTCACTTTTTCAAACAAAAACTTTTTTTTTTTAACAAAAAGTTGTTTAAACTCATGTATCTATATATTCATCTATTCATCTATCTATCTATTTATCTATCTATCCATCCATCCATCCATCCATCCATCACTCCATCCATCCATGTATAACACAGGCCTAAAAACATTCACTTTTTCAAACAAAAACATATTTTTTTTAACAAAAAGTGGTTTAAACTCATGTATCTATATATTCATCTATTCATCTATCTATCCATCCATCCATCCATCCATCCATCACTCCATCACTCCATCCATCAATGTAACACAGGCCTAAAAAACATTCACTTTTTCAAACAAAAACATTTTTTTTAACAAAAACATTTTTTTTAACAAAAAGTTGTTTCAACTCATGTACCTATCTATCCATCCATCCATCCATCCATCCATCCATCCATCCATCCATCCATCACTCCATCCATCAATCTATCTATAGAAATAGACACTTACCTGTCAGCATTGGTGCTGTTTCAGCACTCGTGCTGATATGCACGGCAAATGCAACCATTTTGCATTGACAGGTGAACAGCTGGGGGAAAACTCAAGTTCAGTTTGCGTCAGGGCGTCTGCATGGATGCAGGGTCAAAGGCCAAAGGCCTGGCACGCTACCTCACCTAACCAGCTAAACCTACCCACCACCTGCACAAAAAAACAGAAAACAAAACCAAAAAACACTGACCACTGGCGGGACCTACACAGACCCTACCCAAAATATACCAGGATAGACCACCCCTATATAAAATAACCCTAGATACAACAGCAATTTATAAAATAGACCCCTGTTAAAAAAAAACAAATCTAAAAAATAAAGTGCAGTACCGTGTCTACACACCTGGTGGCGCTAGAGGCGCACCAAACCACCACCAGTCGACTAGCCATACATCAATTACTATATAAACCAAGTTTCGTACAGATAAAACACACCGTTGCAGATATATGGACAGTTAAGATTCGGCCAATCAGATGCCCTTTATGCAAATGAGGGTGGTTACTAATGAGGGTGAAAGTCGTTTTTACCTCCCTACCTATATGCCATTTTAACCCTAACCTAACCATAGCCCCAAACTAACCCTAAACCCAAACTAACCATTAGTCCAAAGACTACTTTCAATATTTAACACAAAACAATAAAAAAATATGAACAAACAGTCGATCAAACTCATCTATCCATCTATCCATCTATCCATCTATCCATCTATCTATCCATCCATCCATCCATCACTCCATCACTCCATCACTCCATCCATCCATGTATAACACAGGCCTAAAAACATTCACTTTTTCAAACAAAAACTTTTTTTTTTTTAACAAAAAGTTGTTTAAACTCATGTATCTATATATTCATCTATTCATCTATCTATCTATTTATCTATCTATCCATCCATCCATCCATCCATCCATCACTCCATCCATCCATGTATAACACAGGCCTAAAAACATTCACTTTTTCAAACAAAAACATATTTTTTTTAACAAAAAGTGGTTTAAACTCATGTATCTATATATTCATCTATTCATCTATCTATCCATCCATCCATCCATCCATCCATCACTCCATCACTCCATCCATCAATGTAACACAGGCCTAAAAAACATTCACTTTTTCAAACAAAAACATTTTTTTTAACAAAAACATTTTTTTTAACAAAAAGTTGTTTCAACTCATGTACCTATCTATCCATCCATCCATCCATCCATCCATCCATCCATCCATCCATCCATCCATCCATCCATCACTCCATCCATCAATCTATCTATAGAAATAGACACTTACCTGTCAGCATTGGTGCTGTTTCAGCACTCGTGCTGATATGCACGGCAAATGCAACCATTTTGCATTGACAGGTGAACAGCTGGGGGAAAACTCAAGTTCAGTTTGCGTCAGGGCGTCTGCATGGATGCAGGGTCAAAGGCCAAAGGCCTGGCACGCTACCTCACCTAACCAGCTAAACCTACCCACCACCTGCACAAAAAAACAGAAAACAAAACCAAAAAACACTGACCACTGGCGGGACCTACACAGACCCTACCCAAAATATACCAGGATAGACCACCCCTATATAAAATAACCCTAGATACAACAGCAATTTATAAAATAGACCCCTGTTAAAAAAAAACAAATCTAAAAAATAAAGTGCAGTACCGTGTCTACACACCTGGTGGCGCTAGAGGCGCACCAAACCACCACCAGTCGACTAGCCATACATCAATTACTATATAAACCAAGTTTCGTACAGATAAAACACACCGTTGCAGATATATGGACAGTTAAGATTCGGCCAATCAGATGCCCTTTATGCAAATGAGGGTGGTTACTAATGAGGGTGAAAGTCGTTTTTACCTCCCTACCCTATATGCCATTTTAACCCTAACCTAACCATAGCCTAACCTAACCATAGCCCCAAACTAACCCTAAACCCAAACTAACCATTAGTCCAAAGACTACTTTCAATATTTAACACAAAACAATAAAAAAATATGAACAAACAGTCGATCAAACTCATCTATCCATCTATCCATCTATCCATCTATCCATCTATCTATCCATCCATCCATCCATCACTCCATCACTCCATCACTCCATCCATCCATGTATAACACAGGCCTAAAAACATTCACTTTTTCAAACAAAAACTTTTTTTTTTTTAACAAAAAGTTGTTTAAACTCATGTATCTATATATTCATCTATTCATCTATCTATCTATTTATCTATCTATCCATCCATCCATCCATCCATCCATCACTCCATCCATCCATGTATAACACAGGCCTAAAAACATTCACTTTTTCAAACAAAAACATATTTTTTTTAACAAAAAGTGGTTTAAACTCATGTATCTATATATTCATCTATTCATCTATCTATCCATCCATCCATCCATCCATCCATCACTCCATCACTCCATCCATCAATGTAACACAGGCCTAAAAAACATTCACTTTTTCAAACAAAAACATTTTTTTTAACAAAAACATTTTTTTTAACAAAAAGTTGTTTCAACTCATGTACCTATCTATCCATCCATCCATCCATCCATCCATCCATCCATCCATCCATCCATCCATCCATCCATCACTCCATCCATCAATCTATCTATAGAAATAGACACTTACCTGTCAGCATTGGTGCTGTTTCAGCACTCGTGCTGATATGCACGGCAAATGCAACCATTTTGCATTGACAGGTGAACAGCTGGGGGAAAACTCAAGTTCAGTTTGCGTCAGGGCGTCTGCATGGATGCAGGGTCAAAGGCCAAAGGCCTGGCACGCTACCTCACCTAACCAGCTAAACCTACCCACCACCTGCACAAAAAAACAGAAAACAAAACCAAAAAACACTGACCACTGGCGGGACCTACACAGACCCTACCCAAAATATACCAGGATAGACCACCCCTATATAAAATAACCCTAGATACAACAGCAATTTATAAAATAGACCCCTGTTAAAAAAAAACAAATCTAAAAAATAAAGTGCAGTACCGTGTCTACACACCTGGTGGCGCTAGAGGCGCACCAAACCACCACCAGTCGACTAGCCATACATCAATTACTATATAAACCAAGTTTCGTACAGATAAAACACACCGTTGCAGATATATGGACAGTTAAGATTCGGCCAATCAGATGCCCTTTATGCAAATGAGGGTGGTTACTAATGAGGGTGAAAGTCGTTTTTACCTCCCTACCTAACCCTAACCCTAACCCTAACTCTAACCTCTAACCCTAACTCTAACCCTAACCCTAACTCTAACCCTAACTCTAACCCTAACCCTAACCCTTAGTGGTCAGTAGAAAGTAGGCCAGTGCACAGCCATTTCTGGGGCCTTCGGGCCCTAGATCTTGGATTTTTCATTCCCCTAACCAAGCCCGTGCCACCGCCTCTGAGCTTTTGGATTGCCCTTCGTCTGGATTGGATTGTGTGTGATGTCTGTGAGTGTATGTGTATGATTATTAAATATTAAAATTAAAAACAAATTTATTGATAGTGAAAAAACTATTTATGAAGCACCATACAGTGCTGAAAGGTATTTAGTAGTGGGAGGGGCGCCCCGCCCTCTACCACTATAAAGTCCAGAGGGACCACGCCCTCAAGCACTCTGTAGTTGCAGAGGGAACAGAGACAGTTGTCATTTCAATTCGCCTGATGAGAACCTTGGGAAAGTTCGAAACGCGTCGCGAGAGTGCCTGAATGACACAAAACCGTAAAAATGAGTACAGCTGCCATCATTTTGAAGGTGGGTGATGTAGCAGAGCTCTGGAAAATTTTCTCTTCAGCCCATACAGGCGTCGAGTTGGTTAAAATGGCCGCCATCATTGGTGCGGGTGATGTTGCAGAGCCACATGATTTTTTCTCCGTCCACTGTGACGTCGAGCGTCTCCTCATGTCCATACAGACGTGAGTTATATGCCCCTCACCACATCTGACTAAAACCTACCATTAGTTTTTTCATTAAATTAAACCCTTGTTGGTATAAACCACGGCAATATAGCCCGTTTGATTTGAACCCTGGCGATTTTAGCCCTCTATTTTTTTATTTAATAATTATATATGTATCTCTCTAGGGTGTGACCATTCTCCTTTCTGGGCCTGTGGTGTCCTTTAGTGGTCAGTAGAAAGTAGGCCAGTGCACAGCCATTTCTGGGGCCTTCGGGCCCTAGATCTTGGATTTTTCATTCCCCTAACCAAGCCCGTGCCACCGCCTCTGAGCTTTTGGATTGCCCTTCGTCTGGATTGGATTGTGTGTGATGTCTGTGAGTGTATGTGTATGATTATTAAATATTAAAATTAAAAACAAATTTATTGATAGTGAAAAAACTATTTATGAAGCACCATACAGTGCTGAAAGGTATTTAGTAGTGGGAGGGGCGCCCCGCCCTCTACCACTATAAAGTCCAGAGGGACCACGCCCTCAAGCACTCTGTAGTTGCAGAGGGAACAGAGACAGTTGTCATTTCAATTCGCCTGATGAGAACCTTGGGAAAGTTCGAAACGCGTCGCGAGAGTGCCTGAATGACACAAAACCGTAAAAATGAGTACAGCTGCCATCATTTTGAAGGTGGGTGATGTAGCAGAGCTCTGGAAAATTTTCTCTTCAGCCCATACAGGCGTCGAGTTGGTTAAAATGGCCGCCATCATTGGTGCGGGTGATGTTGCAGAGCCACATGATTTTTTCTCCGTCCACTGTGACGTCGAGCGTCTCCTCATGTCCATACAGACGTGAGTTATATGCCCCTCACCACATCTGACTAAAACCTACCATTAGTTTTTTCATTAAATTAAACCCTTGTTGGTATAAACCACGGCAATATAGCCCGTTTGATTTGAACCCTGGCGATTTTAGCCCTCTATTTTTTTATTTAATAATTATATATGTATCTCTCTAGGGTGTGACCATTCTCCTTTCTGGGCCTGTGGTGTCCTTTAGTGGTCAGTAGAAAGTAGGCCAGTGCACAGCCATTTCTGGGGCCTTCGGGCCCTAGATCTTGGATTTTTCATTCCCCTAACCAAGCCCGTGCCACCGCCTCTGAGCTTTTGGATTGCCCTTCGTCTGGATTGGATTGTGTGTGATGTCTGTGAGTGTATGTGTATGATTATTAAATATTAAAATTAAAAACAAATTTATTGATAGTGAAAAAACTATTTATGAAGCACCATACAGTGCTGAAAGGTATTTAGTAGTGGGAGGGGCGCCCCGCCCTCTACCACTATAAAGTCCAGAGGGACCACGCCCTCAAGCACTCTGTAGTTGCAGAGGGAACAGAGACAGTTGTCATTTCAATTCGCCTGATGAGAACCTTGGGAAAGTTCGAAACGCGTCGCGAGAGTGCCTGAATGACACAAAACCGTAAAAATGAGTACAGCTGCCATCATTTTGAAGGTGGGTGATGTAGCAGAGCTCTGGAAAATTTTCTCTTCAGCCCATACAGGCGTCGAGTTGGTTAAAATGGCCGCCATCATTGGTGCGGGTGATGTTGCAGAGCCACATGATTTTTTCTCCGTCCACTGTGACGTCGAGCGTCTCCTCATGTCCATACAGACGTGAGTTATATGCCCCTCACCACATCTGACTAAAACCTACCATTAGTTTTTTCATTAAATTAAACCCTTGTTGGTATAAACCACGGCAATATAGCCCGTTTGATTTGAACCCTGGCGATTTTAGCCCTCTATTTTTTTATTTAATAATTATATATGTATCTCTCTAGGGTGTGACCATTCTCCTTTCTGGGCCTGTGGTGTCCTTTAGTGGTCAGTAGAAAGTAGGCCAGTGCACAGCCATTTCTGGGGCCTTCGGGCCCTAGATCTTGGATTTTTCATTCCCCTAACCAAGCCCGTGCCACCGCCTCTGAGCTTTTGGATTGCCCTTCGTCTGGATTGGATTGTGTGTGATGTCTGTGAGTGTATGTGTATGATTATTAAATATTAAAATTAAAAACAAATTTATTGATAGTGAAAAAACTATTTATGAAGCACCATACAGTGCTGAAAGGTATTTAGTAGTGGGAGGGGCGCCCCGCCCTCTACCACTATAAAGTCCAGAGGGACCACGCCCTCAAGCACTCTGTAGTTGCAGAGGGAACAGAGACAGTTGTCATTTCAATTCGCCTGATGAGAACCTTGGGAAAGTTCGAAACGCGTCGCGAGAGTGCCTGAATGACACAAAACCGTAAAAATGAGTACAGCTGCCATCATTTTGAAGGTGGGTGATGTAGCAGAGCTCTGGAAAATTTTCTCTTCAGCCCATACAGGCGTCGAGTTGGTTAAAATGGCCGCCATCATTGGTGCGGGTGATGTTGCAGAGCCACATGATTTTTTCTCCGTCCACTGTGACGTCGAGCGTCTCCTCATGTCCATACAGACGTGAGTTATATGCCCCTCACCACATCTGACTAAAACCTACCATTAGTTTTTTCATTAAATTAAACCCTTGTTGGTATAAACCACGGCAATATAGCCCGTTTGATTTGAACCCTGGCGATTTTAGCCCTCTATTTTTTTATTTAATAATTATATATGTATCTCTCTAGGGTGTGACCATTCTCCTTTCTGGGCCTGTGGTGTCCTTTAGTGGTCAGTAGAAAGTAGGCCAGTGCACAGCCATTTCTGGGGCCTTCGGGCCCTAGATCTTGGATTTTTCATTCCCCTAACCAAGCCCGTGCCACCGCCTCTGAGCTTTTGGATTGCCCTTCGTCTGGATTGGATTGTGTGTGATGTCTGTGAGTGTATGTGTATGATTATTAAATATTAAAATTAAAAACAAATTTATTGATAGTGAAAAAACTATTTATGAAGCACCATACAGTGCTGAAAGGTATTTAGTAGTGGGAGGGGCGCCCCGCCCTCTACCACTATAAAGTCCAGAGGGACCACGCCCTCAAGCACTCTGTAGTTGCAGAGGGAACAGAGACAGTTGTCATTTCAATTCGCCTGATGAGAACCTTGGGAAAGTTCGAAACGCGTCGCGAGAGTGCCTGAATGACACAAAACCGTAAAAATGAGTACAGCTGCCATCATTTTGAAGGTGGGTGATGTAGCAGAGCTCTGGAAAATTTTCTCTTCAGCCCATACAGGCGTCGAGTTGGTTAAAATGGCCGCCATCATTGGTGCGGGTGATGTTGCAGAGCCACATGATTTTTTCTCCGTCCACTGTGACGTCGAGCGTCTCCTCATGTCCATACAGACGTGAGTTATATGCCCCTCACCACATCTGACTAAAACCTACCATTAGTTTTTTCATTAAATTAAACCCTTGTTGGTATAAACCACGGCAATATAGCCCGTTTGATTTGAACCCTGGCGATTTTAGCCCTCTATTTTTTTATTTAATAATTATATATGTATCTCTCTAGGGTGTGACCATTCTCCTTTCTGGGCCTGTGGTGTCCTTTAGTGGTCAGTAGAAAGTAGGCCAGTGCACAGCCATTTCTGGGGCCTTCGGGCCCTAGATCTTGGATTTTTCATTCCCCTAACCAAGCCCGTGCCACCGCCTCTGAGCTTTTGGATTGCCCTTCGTCTGGATTGGATTGTGTGTGATGTCTGTGAGTGTATGTGTATGATTATTAAATATTAAAATTAAAAACAAATTTATTGATAGTGAAAAAACTATTTATGAAGCACCATACAGTGCTGAAAGGTATTTAGTAGTGGGAGGGGCGCCCCGCCCTCTACCACTATAAAGTCCAGAGGGACCACGCCCTCAAGCACTCTGTAGTTGCAGAGGGAACAGAGACAGTTGTCATTTCAATTCGCCTGATGAGAACCTTGGGAAAGTTCGAAACGCGTCGCGAGAGTGCCTGAATGACACAAAACCGTAAAAATGAGTACAGCTGCCATCATTTTGAAGGTGGGTGATGTAGCAGAGCTCTGGAAAATTTTCTCTTCAGCCCATACAGGCGTCGAGTTGGTTAAAATGGCCGCCATCATTGGTGCGGGTGATGTTGCAGAGCCACATGATTTTTTCTCCGTCCACTGTGACGTCGAGCGTCTCCTCATGTCCATACAGACGTGAGTTATATGCCCCTCACCACATCTGACTAAAACCTACCATTAGTTTTTTCATTAAATTAAACCCTTGTTGGTATAAACCACGGCAATATAGCCCGTTTGATTTGAACCCTGGCGATTTTAGCCCTCTATTTTTTTATTTAATAATTATATATGTATCTCTCTAGGGTGTGACCATTCTCCTTTCTGGGCCTGTGGTGTCCTTTAGTGGTCAGTAGAAAGTAGGCCAGTGCACAGCCATTTCTGGGGCCTTCGGGCCCTAGATCTTGGATTTTTCATTCCCCTAACCAAGCCCGTGCCACCGCCTCTGAGCTTTTGGATTGCCCTTCGTCTGGATTGGATTGTGTGTGATGTCTGTGAGTGTATGTGTATGATTATTAAATATTAAAATTAAAAACAAATTTATTGATAGTGAAAAAACTATTTATGAAGCACCATACAGTGCTGAAAGGTATTTAGTAGTGGGAGGGGCGCCCCGCCCTCTACCACTATAAAGTCCAGAGGGACCACGCCCTCAAGCACTCTGTAGTTGCAGAGGGAACAGAGACAGTTGTCATTTCAATTCGCCTGATGAGAACCTTGGGAAAGTTCGAAACGCGTCGCGAGAGTGCCTGAATGACACAAAACCGTAAAAATGAGTACAGCTGCCATCATTTTGAAGGTGGGTGATGTAGCAGAGCTCTGGAAAATTTTCTCTTCAGCCCATACAGGCGTCGAGTTGGTTAAAATGGCCGCCATCATTGGTGCGGGTGATGTTGCAGAGCCACATGATTTTTTCTCCGTCCACTGTGACGTCGAGCGTCTCCTCATGTCCATACAGACGTGAGTTATATGCCCCTCACCACATCTGACTAAAACCTACCATTAGTTTTTTCATTAAATTAAACCCTTGTTGGTATAAACCACGGCAATATAGCCCGTTTGATTTGAACCCTGGCGATTTTAGCCCTCTATTTTTTTATTTAATAATTATATATGTATCTCTCTAGGGTGTGACCATTCTCCTTTCTGGGCCTGTGGTGTCCTTTAGTGGTCAGTAGAAAGTAGGCCAGTGCACAGCCATTTCTGGGGCCTTCGGGCCCTAGATCTTGGATTTTTCATTCCCCTAACCAAGCCCGTGCCACCGCCTCTGAGCTTTTGGATTGCCCTTCGTCTGGATTGGATTGTGTGTGATGTCTGTGAGTGTATGTGTATGATTATTAAATATTAAAATTAAAAACAAATTTATTGATAGTGAAAAAACTATTTATGAAGCACCATACAGTGCTGAAAGGTATTTAGTAGTGGGAGGGGCGCCCCGCCCTCTACCACTATAAAGTCCAGAGGGACCACGCCCTCAAGCACTCTGTAGTTGCAGAGGGAACAGAGACAGTTGTCATTTCAATTCGCCTGATGAGAACCTTGGGAAAGTTCGAAACGCGTCGCGAGAGTGCCTGAATGACACAAAACCGTAAAAATGAGTACAGCTGCCATCATTTTGAAGGTGGGTGATGTAGCAGAGCTCTGGAAAATTTTCTCTTCAGCCCATACAGGCGTCGAGTTGGTTAAAATGGCCGCCATCATTGGTGCGGGTGATGTTGCAGAGCCACATGATTTTTTCTCCGTCCACTGTGACGTCGAGCGTCTCCTCATGTCCATACAGACGTGAGTTATATGCCCCTCACCACATCTGACTAAAACCTACCATTAGTTTTTTCATTAAATTAAACCCTTGTTGGTATAAACCACGGCAATATAGCCCGTTTGATTTGAACCCTGGCGATTTTAGCCCTCTATTTTTTTATTTAATAATTATATATGTATCTCTCTAGGGTGTGACCATTCTCCTTTCTGGGCCTGTGGTGTCCTTTAGTGGTCAGTAGAAAGTAGGCCAGTGCACAGCCATTTCTGGGGCCTTCGGGCCCTAGATCTTGGATTTTTCATTCCCCTAACCAAGCCCGTGCCACCGCCTCTGAGCTTTTGGATTGCCCTTCGTCTGGATTGGATTGTGTGTGATGTCTGTGAGTGTATGTGTATGATTATTAAATATTAAAATTAAAAACAAATTTATTGATAGTGAAAAAACTATTTATGAAGCACCATACAGTGCTGAAAGGTATTTAGTAGTGGGAGGGGCGCCCCGCCCTCTACCACTATAAAGTCCAGAGGGACCACGCCCTCAAGCACTCTGTAGTTGCAGAGGGAACAGAGACAGTTGTCATTTCAATTCGCCTGATGAGAACCTTGGGAAAGTTCGAAACGCGTCGCGAGAGTGCCTGAATGACACAAAACCGTAAAAATGAGTACAGCTGCCATCATTTTGAAGGTGGGTGATGTAGCAGAGCTCTGGAAAATTTTCTCTTCAGCCCATACAGGCGTCGAGTTGGTTAAAATGGCCGCCATCATTGGTGCGGGTGATGTTGCAGAGCCACATGATTTTTTCTCCGTCCACTGTGACGTCGAGCGTCTCCTCATGTCCATACAGACGTGAGTTATATGCCCCTCACCACATCTGACTAAAACCTACCATTAGTTTTTTCATTAAATTAAACCCTTGTTGGTATAAACCACGGCAATATAGCCCGTTTGATTTGAACCCTGGCGATTTTAGCCCTCTATTTTTTTATTTAATAATTATATATGTATCTCTCTAGGGTGTGACCATTCTCCTTTCTGGGCCTGTGGTGTCCTTTAGTGGTCAGTAGAAAGTAGGCCAGTGCACAGCCATTTCTGGGGCCTTCGGGCCCTAGATCTTGGATTTTTCATTCCCCTAACCAAGCCCGTGCCACCGCCTCTGAGCTTTTGGATTGCCCTTCGTCTGGATTGGATTGTGTGTGATGTCTGTGAGTGTATGTGTATGATTATTAAATATTAAAATTAAAAACAAATTTATTGATAGTGAAAAAACTATTTATGAAGCACCATACAGTGCTGAAAGGTATTTAGTAGTGGGAGGGGCGCCCCGCCCTCTACCACTATAAAGTCCAGAGGGACCACGCCCTCAAGCACTCTGTAGTTGCAGAGGGAACAGAGACAGTTGTCATTTCAATTCGCCTGATGAGAACCTTGGGAAAGTTCGAAACGCGTCGCGAGAGTGCCTGAATGACACAAAACCGTAAAAATGAGTACAGCTGCCATCATTTTGAAGGTGGGTGATGTAGCAGAGCTCTGGAAAATTTTCTCTTCAGCCCATACAGGCGTCGAGTTGGTTAAAATGGCCGCCATCATTGGTGCGGGTGATGTTGCAGAGCCACATGATTTTTTCTCCGTCCACTGTGACGTCGAGCGTCTCCTCATGTCCATACAGACGTGAGTTATATGCCCCTCACCACATCTGACTAAAACCTACCATTAGTTTTTTCATTAAATTAAACCCTTGTTGGTATAAACCACGGCAATATAGCCCGTTTGATTTGAACCCTGGCGATTTTAGCCCTCTATTTTTTTATTTAATAATTATATATGTATCTCTCTAGGGTGTGACCATTCTCCTTTCTGGGCCTGTGGTGTCCTTTAGTGGTCAGTAGAAAGTAGGCCAGTGCACAGCCATTTCTGGGGCCTTCGGGCCCTAGATCTTGGATTTTTCATTCCCCTAACCAAGCCCGTGCCACCGCCTCTGAGCTTTTGGATTGCCCTTCGTCTGGATTGGATTGTGTGTGATGTCTGTGAGTGTATGTGTATGATTATTAAATATTAAAATTAAAAACAAATTTATTGATAGTGAAAAAACTATTTATGAAGCACCATACAGTGCTGAAAGGTATTTAGTAGTGGGAGGGGCGCCCCGCCCTCTACCACTATAAAGTCCAGAGGGACCACGCCCTCAAGCACTCTGTAGTTGCAGAGGGAACAGAGACAGTTGTCATTTCAATTCGCCTGATGAGAACCTTGGGAAAGTTCGAAACGCGTCGCGAGAGTGCCTGAATGACACAAAACCGTAAAAATGAGTACAGCTGCCATCATTTTGAAGGTGGGTGATGTAGCAGAGCTCTGGAAAATTTTCTCTTCAGCCCATACAGGCGTCGAGTTGGTTAAAATGGCCGCCATCATTGGTGCGGGTGATGTTGCAGAGCCACATGATTTTTTCTCCGTCCACTGTGACGTCGAGCGTCTCCTCATGTCCATACAGACGTGAGTTATATGCCCCTCACCACATCTGACTAAAACCTACCATTAGTTTTTTCATTAAATTAAACCCTTGTTGGTATAAACCACGGCAATATAGCCCGTTTGATTTGAACCCTGGCGATTTTAGCCCTCTATTTTTTTATTTAATAATTATATATGTATCTCTCTAGGGTGTGACCATTCTCCTTTCTGGGCCTGTGGTGTCCTTTAGTGGTCAGTAGAAAGTAGGCCAGTGCACAGCCATTTCTGGGGCCTTCGGGCCCTAGATCTTGGATTTTTCATTCCCCTAACCAAGCCCGTGCCACCGCCTCTGAGCTTTTGGATTGCCCTTCGTCTGGATTGGATTGTGTGTGATGTCTGTGAGTGTATGTGTATGATTATTAAATATTAAAATTAAAAACAAATTTATTGATAGTGAAAAAACTATTTATGAAGCACCATACAGTGCTGAAAGGTATTTAGTAGTGGGAGGGGCGCCCCGCCCTCTACCACTATAAAGTCCAGAGGGACCACGCCCTCAAGCACTCTGTAGTTGCAGAGGGAACAGAGACAGTTGTCATTTCAATTCGCCTGATGAGAACCTTGGGAAAGTTCGAAACGCGTCGCGAGAGTGCCTGAATGACACAAAACCGTAAAAATGAGTACAGCTGCCATCATTTTGAAGGTGGGTGATGTAGCAGAGCTCTGGAAAATTTTCTCTTCAGCCCATACAGGCGTCGAGTTGGTTAAAATGGCCGCCATCATTGGTGCGGGTGATGTTGCAGAGCCACATGATTTTTTCTCCGTCCACTGTGACGTCGAGCGTCTCCTCATGTCCATACAGACGTGAGTTATATGCCCCTCACCACATCTGACTAAAACCTACCATTAGTTTTTTCATTAAATTAAACCCTTGTTGGTATAAACCACGGCAATATAGCCCGTTTGATTTGAACCCTGGCGATTTTAGCCCTCTATTTTTTTATTTAATAATTATATATGTATCTCTCTAGGGTGTGACCATTCTCCTTTCTGGGCCTGTGGTGTCCTTTAGTGGTCAGTAGAAAGTAGGCCAGTGCACAGCCATTTCTGGGGCCTTCGGGCCCTAGATCTTGGATTTTTCATTCCCCTAACCAAGCCCGTGCCACCTGCCTCTGAGCTTTTGGATTGCCCTTCGTCTGGATTGGATTGTGTGTGATGTCTGTGAGTGTATGTGTATGATTATTAAATATTAAAATTAAAAACAAATTTATTGATAGTGAAAAAACTATTTATGAAGCACCATACAGTGCTGAAAGGTATTTAGTAGTGGGAGGGGCGCCCCGCCCTCTACCACTATAAAGTCCAGAGGGACCACGCCCTCAAGCACTCTGTAGTTGCAGAGGGAACAGAGACAGTTGTCATTTCAATTCGCCTGATGAGAACCTTGGGAAAGTTCGAAACGCGTCGCGAGAGTGCCTGAATGACACAAAACCGTAAAAATGAGTACAGCTGCCATCATTTTGAAGGTGGGTGATGTAGCAGAGCTCTGGAAAATTTTCTCTTCAGCCCATACAGGCGTCGAGTTGGTTAAAATGGCCGCCATCATTGGTGCGGGTGATGTTGCAGAGCCACATGATTTTTTCTCCGTCCACTGTGACGTCGAGCGTCTCCTCATGTCCATACAGACGTGAGTTATATGCCCCTCACCACATCTGACTAAAACCTACCATTAGTTTTTTCATTAAATTAAACCCTTGTTGGTATAAACCACGGCAATATAGCCCGTTTGATTTGAACCCTGGCGATTTTAGCCCTCTATTTTTTTATTTAATAATTATATATGTATCTCTCTAGGGTGTGACCATTCTCCTTTCTGGGCCTGTGGTGTCCTTTAGTGGTCAGTAGAAAGTAGGCCAGTGCACAGCCATTTCTGGGGCCTTCGGGCCCTAGATCTTGGATTTTTCATTCCCCTAACCAAGCCCGTGCCACCGCCTCTGAGCTTTTGGATTGCCCTTCGTCTGGATTGGATTGTGTGTGATGTCTGTGAGTGTATGTGTATGATTATTAAATATTAAAATTAAAAACAAATTTATTGATAGTGAAAAAACTATTTATGAAGCACCATACAGTGCTGAAAGGTATTTAGTAGTGGGAGGGGCGCCCCGCCCTCTACCACTATAAAGTCCAGAGGGACCACGCCCTCAAGCACTCTGTAGTTGCAGAGGGAACAGAGACAGTTGTCATTTCAATTCGCCTGATGAGAACCTTGGGAAAGTTCGAAACGCGTCGCGAGAGTGCCTGAATGACACAAAACCGTAAAAATGAGTACAGCTGCCATCATTTTGAAGGTGGGTGATGTAGCAGAGCTCTGGAAAATTTTCTCTTCAGCCCATACAGGCGTCGAGTTGGTTAAAATGGCCGCCATCATTGGTGCGGGTGATGTTGCAGAGCCACATGATTTTTTCTCCGTCCACTGTGACGTCGAGCGTCTCCTCATGTCCATACAGACGTGAGTTATATGCCCCTCACCACATCTGACTAAAACCTACCATTAGTTTTTTCATTAAATTAAACCCTTGTTGGTATAAACCACGGCAATATAGCCCGTTTGATTTGAACCCTGGCGATTTTAGCCCTCTATTTTTTATTTAATAATTATATATGTATCTCTCTAGGGTGTGACCATTCTCCTTTCTGGGCCTGTGGTGTCCTTTAGTGGTCAGTAGAAAGTAGGCCAGTGCACAGCCATTTCTGGGGCCTTCGGGCCCTAGATCTTGGATTTTTCATTCCCCTAACCAAGCCCGTGCCACCGCCTCTGAGCTTTTGGATTGCCCTTCGTCTGGATTGGATTGTGTGTGATGTCTGTGAGTGTATGTGTATGATTATTAAATATTAAAATTAAAAACAAATTTATTGATAGTGAAAAAACTATTTATGAAGCACCATACAGTGCTGAAAGGTATTTAGTAGTGGGAGGGGCGCCCCGCCCTCTACCACTATAAAGTCCAGAGGGACCACGCCCTCAAGCACTCTGTAGTTGCAGAGGGAACAGAGACAGTTGTCATTTCAATTCGCCTGATGAGAACCTTGGGAAAGTTCGAAACGCGTCGCGAGAGTGCCTGAATGACACAAAACCGTAAAAATGAGTACAGCTGCCATCATTTTGAAGGTGGGTGATGTAGCAGAGCTCTGGAAAATTTTCTCTTCAGCCCATACAGGCGTCGAGTTGGTTAAAATGGCCGCCATCATTGGTGCGGGTGATGTTGCAGAGCCACATGATTTTTTCTCCGTCCACTGTGACGTCGAGCGTCTCCTCATGTCCATACAGACGTGAGTTATATGCCCCTCACCACATCTGACTAAAACCTACCATTAGTTTTTTCATTAAATTAAACCCTTGTTGGTATAAACCACGGCAATATAGCCCGTTTGATTTGAACCCTGGCGATTTTAGCCCTCTATTTTTTTATTTAATAATTATATATGTATCTCTCTAGGGTGTGACCATTCTCCTTTCTGGGCCTGTGGTGTCCTTTAGTGGTCAGTAGAAAGTAGGCCAGTGCACAGCCATTTCTGGGGCCTTCGGGCCCTAGATCTTGGATTTTTCATTCCCCTAACCAAGCCCGTGCCACCGCCTCTGAGCTTTTGGATTGCCCTTCGTCTGGATTGGATTGTGTGTGATGTCTGTGAGTGTATGTGTATGATTATTAAATATTAAAATTAAAAACAAATTTATTGATAGTGAAAAAACTATTTATGAAGCACCATACAGTGCTGAAAGGTATTTAGTAGTGGGAGGGGCGCCCCGCCCTCTACCACTATAAAGTCCAGAGGGACCACGCCCTCAAGCACTCTGTAGTTGCAGAGGGAACAGAGACAGTTGTCATTTCAATTCGCCTGATGAGAACCTTGGGAAAGTTCGAAACGCGTCGCGAGAGTGCCTGAATGACACAAAACCGTAAAAATGAGTACAGCTGCCATCATTTTGAAGGTGGGTGATGTAGCAGAGCTCTGGAAAATTTTCTCTTCAGCCCATACAGGCGTCGAGTTGGTTAAAATGGCCGCCATCATTGGTGCGGGTGATGTTGCAGAGCCACATGATTTTTTCTCCGTCCACTGTGACGTCGAGCGTCTCCTCATGTCCATACAGACGTGAGTTATATGCCCCTCACCACATCTGACTAAAACCTACCATTAGTTTTTTCATTAAATTAAACCCTTGTTGGTATAAACCACGGCAATATAGCCCGTTTGATTTGAACCCTGGCGATTTTAGCCCTCTATTTTTTTATTTAATAATTATATATGTATCTCTCTAGGGTGTGACCATTCTCCTTTCTGGGCCTGTGGTGTCCTTTAGTGGTCAGTAGAAAGTAGGCCAGTGCACAGCCATTTCTGGGGCCTTCGGGCCCTAGATCTTGGATTTTTCATTCCCCTAACCAAGCCCGTGCCACCGCCTCTGAGCTTTTGGATTGCCCTTCGTCTGGATTGGATTGTGTGTGATGTCTGTGAGTGTATGTGTATGATTATTAAATATTAAAATTAAAAACAAATTTATTGATAGTGAAAAAACTATTTATGAAGCACCATACAGTGCTGAAAGGTATTTAGTAGTGGGAGGGGCGCCCCGCCCTCTACCACTATAAAGTCCAGAGGGACCACGCCCTCAAGCACTCTGTAGTTGCAGAGGGAACAGAGACAGTTGTCATTTCAATTCGCCTGATGAGAACCTTGGGAAAGTTCGAAACGCGTCGCGAGAGTGCCTGAATGACACAAAACCGTAAAAATGAGTACAGCTGCCATCATTTTGAAGGTGGGTGATGTAGCAGAGCTCTGGAAAATTTTCTCTTCAGCCCATACAGGCGTCGAGTTGGTTAAAATGGCCGCCATCATTGGTGCGGGTGATGTTGCAGAGCCACATGATTTTTTCTCCGTCCACTGTGACGTCGAGCGTCTCCTCATGTCCATACAGACGTGAGTTATATGCCCCTCACCACATCTGACTAAAACCTACCATTAGTTTTTTCATTAAATTAAACCCTTGTTGGTATAAACCACGGCAATATAGCCCGTTTGATTTGAACCCTGGCGATTTTAGCCCTCTTTTTTTATTTAATAATTATATATGTATCTCTCTAGGGTGTGACCATTCTCCTTTCTGGGCCTGTGGTGTCCTTTAGTGGTCAGTAGAAAGTAGGCCAGTGCACAGCCATTTCTGGGGCCTTCGGGCCCTAGATCTTGGATTTTTCATTCCCCTAACCAAGCCCGTGCCACCGCCTCTGAGCTTTTGGATTGCCCTTCGTCTGGATTGGATTGTGTGTGATGTCTGTGAGTGTATGTGTATGATTATTAAATATTAAAATTAAAAACAAATTTATTGATAGTGAAAAAACTATTTATGAAGCACCATACAGTGCTGAAAGGTATTTAGTAGTGGGAGGGGCGCCCCGCCCTCTACCACTATAAAGTCCAGAGGGACCACGCCCTCAAGCACTCTGTAGTTGCAGAGGGAACAGAGACAGTTGTCATTTCAATTCGCCTGATGAGAACCTTGGGAAAGTTCGAAACGCGTCGCGAGAGTGCCTGAATGACACAAAACCGTAAAAATGAGTACAGCTGCCATCATTTTGAAGGTGGGTGATGTAGCAGAGCTCTGGAAAATTTTCTCTTCAGCCCATACAGGCGTCGAGTTGGTTAAAATGGCCGCCATCATTGGTGCGGGTGATGTTGCAGAGCCACATGATTTTTTCTCCGTCCACTGTGACGTCGAGCGTCTCCTCATGTCCATACAGACGTGAGTTATATGCCCCTCACCACATCTGACTAAAACCTACCATTAGTTTTTTCATTAAATTAAACCCTTGTTGGTATAAACCACGGCAATATAGCCCGTTTGATTTGAACCCTGGCGATTTTAGCCCTCTTTTTTTATTTAATAATTATATATGTATCTCTCTAGGGTGTGACCATTCTCCTTTCTGGGCCTGTGGTGTCCTTTAGTGGTCAGTAGAAAGTAGGCCAGTGCACAGCCATTTCTGGGGCCTTCGGGCCCTAGATCTTGGATTTTTCATTCCCCTAACCAAGCCCGTGCCACCGCCTCTGAGCTTTTGGATTGCCCTTCGTCTGGATTGGATTGTGTGTGATGTCTGTGAGTGTATGTGTATGATTATTAAATATTAAAATTAAAAACAAATTTATTGATAGTGAAAAAACTATTTATGAAGCACCATACAGTGCTGAAAGGTATTTAGTAGTGGGAGGGGCGCCCCGCCCTCTACCACTATAAAGTCCAGAGGGACCACGCCCTCAAGCACTCTGTAGTTGCAGAGGGAACAGAGACAGTTGTCATTTCAATTCGCCTGATGAGAACCTTGGGAAAGTTCGAAACGCGTCGCGAGAGTGCCTGAATGACACAAAACCGTAAAAATGAGTACAGCTGCCATCATTTTGAAGGTGGGTGATGTAGCAGAGCTCTGGAAAATTTTCTCTTCAGCCCATACAGGCGTCGAGTTGGTTAAAATGGCCGCCATCATTGGTGCGGGTGATGTTGCAGAGCCACATGATTTTTTCTCCGTCCACTGTGACGTCGAGCGTCTCCTCATGTCCATACAGACGTGAGTTATATGCCCCTCACCACATCTGACTAAAACCTACCATTAGTTTTTTCATTAAATTAAACCCTTGTTGGTATAAACCACGGCAATATAGCCCGTTTGATTTGAACCCTGGCGATTTTAGCCCTCTATTTTTTTATTTAATAATTATATATGTATCTCTCTAGGGTGTGACCATTCTCCTTTCTGGGCCTGTGGTGTCCTTTAGTGGTCAGTAGAAAGTAGGCCAGTGCACAGCCATTTCTGGGGCCTTCGGGCCCTAGATCTTGGATTTTTCATTCCCCTAACCAAGCCCGTGCCACCGCCTCTGAGCTTTTGGATTGCCCTTCGTCTGGATTGGATTGTGTGTGATGTCTGTGAGTGTATGTGTATGATTATTAAATATTAAAATTAAAAACAAATTTATTGATAGTGAAAAAACTATTTATGAAGCACCATACAGTGCTGAAAGGTATTTAGTAGTGGGAGGGGCGCCCCGCCCTCTACCACTATAAAGTCCAGAGGGACCACGCCCTCAAGCACTCTGTAGTTGCAGAGGGAACAGAGACAGTTGTCATTTCAATTCGCCTGATGAGAACCTTGGGAAAGTTCGAAACGCGTCGCGAGAGTGCCTGAATGACACAAAACCGTAAAAATGAGTACAGCTGCCATCATTTTGAAGGTGGGTGATGTAGCAGAGCTCTGGAAAATTTTCTCTTCAGCCCATACAGGCGTCGAGTTGGTTAAAATGGCCGCCATCATTGGTGCGGGTGATGTTGCAGAGCCACATGATTTTTTCTCCGTCCACTGTGACGTCGAGCGTCTCCTCATGTCCATACAGACGTGAGTTATATGCCCCTCACCACATCTGACTAAAACCTACCATTAGTTTTTTCATTAAATTAAACCCTTGTTGGTATAAACCACGGCAATATAGCCCGTTTGATTTGAACCCTGGCGATTTTAGCCCTCTATTTTTTTATTTAATAATTATATATGTATCTCTCTAGGGTGTGACCATTCTCCTTTCTGGGCCTGTGGTGTCCTTTAGTGGTCAGTAGAAAGTAGGCCAGTGCACAGCCATTTCTGGGGCCTTCGGGCCCTAGATCTTGGATTTTTCATTCCCCTAACCAAGCCCGTGCCACCGCCTCTGAGCTTTTGGATTGCCCTTCGTCTGGATTGGATTGTGTGTGATGTCTGTGAGTGTATGTGTATGATTATTAAATATTAAAATTAAAAACAAATTTATTGATAGTGAAAAAACTATTTATGAAGCACCATACAGTGCTGAAAGGTATTTAGTAGTGGGAGGGGCGCCCCGCCCTCTACCACTATAAAGTCCAGAGGGACCACGCCCTCAAGCACTCTGTAGTTGCAGAGGGAACAGAGACAGTTGTCATTTCAATTCGCCTGATGAGAACCTTGGGAAAGTTCGAAACGCGTCGCGAGAGTGCCTGAATGACACAAAACCGTAAAAATGAGTACAGCTGCCATCATTTTGAAGGTGGGTGATGTAGCAGAGCTCTGGAAAATTTTCTCTTCAGCCCATACAGGCGTCGAGTTGGTTAAAATGGCCGCCATCATTGGTGCGGGTGATGTTGCAGAGCCACATGATTTTTTCTCCGTCCACTGTGACGTCGAGCGTCTCCTCATGTCCATACAGACGTGAGTTATATGCCCCTCACCACATCTGACTAAAACCTACCATTAGTTTTTTCATTAAATTAAACCCTTGTTGGTATAAACCACGGCAATATAGCCCGTTTGATTTGAACCCTGGCGATTTTAGCCCTCTATTTTTTTATTTAATAATTATATATGTATCTCTCTAGGGTGTGACCATTCTCCTTTCTGGGCCTGTGGTGTCCTTTAGTGGTCAGTAGAAAGTAGGCCAGTGCACAGCCATTTCTGGGGCCTTCGGGCCCTAGATCTTGGATTTTTCATTCCCCTAACCAAGCCCGTGCCACCGCCTCTGAGCTTTTGGATTGCCCTTCGTCTGGATTGGATTGTGTGTGATGTCTGTGAGTGTATGTGTATGATTATTAAATATTAAAATTAAAAACAAATTTATTGATAGTGAAAAAACTATTTATGAAGCACCATACAGTGCTGAAAGGTATTTAGTAGTGGGAGGGGCGCCCCGCCCTCTACCACTATAAAGTCCAGAGGGACCACGCCCTCAAGCACTCTGTAGTTGCAGAGGGAACAGAGACAGTTGTCATTTCAATTCGCCTGATGAGAACCTTGGGAAAGTTCGAAACGCGTCGCGAGAGTGCCTGAATGACACAAAACCGTAAAAATGAGTACAGCTGCCATCATTTTGAAGGTGGGTGATGTAGCAGAGCTCTGGAAAATTTTCTCTTCAGCCCATACAGGCGTCGAGTTGGTTAAAATGGCCGCCATCATTGGTGCGGGTGATGTTGCAGAGCCACATGATTTTTTCTCCGTCCACTGTGACGTCGAGCGTCTCCTCATGTCCATACAGACGTGAGTTATATGCCCCTCACCACATCTGACTAAACCTACCATTAGTTTTTTCATTAAATTAAACCCTTGTTGGTATAAACCACGGCAATATAGCCCGTTTGATTTGAACCCTGGCGATTTTAGCCCTCTATTTTTTTATTTAATAATTATATATGTATCTCTCTAGGGTGTGACCATTCTCCTTTCTGGGCCTGTGGTGTCCTTTAGTGGTCAGTAGAAAGTAGGCCAGTGCACAGCCATTTCTGGGGCCTTCGGGCCCTAGATCTTGGATTTTTCATTCCCCTAACCAAGCCCGTGCCACCGCCTCTGAGCTTTTGGATTGCCCTTCGTCTGGATTGGATTGTGTGTGATGTCTGTGAGTGTATGTGTATGATTATTAAATATTAAAATTAAAAACAAATTTATTGATAGTGAAAAAACTATTTATGAAGCACCATACAGTGCTGAAAGGTATTTAGTAGTGGGAGGGGCGCCCCGCCCTCTACCACTATAAAGTCCAGAGGGACCACGCCCTCAAGCACTCTGTAGTTGCAGAGGGAACAGAGACAGTTGTCATTTCAATTCGCCTGATGAGAACCTTGGGAAAGTTCGAAACGCGTCGCGAGAGTGCCTGAATGACACAAAACCGTAAAAATGAGTACAGCTGCCATCATTTTGAAGGTGGGTGATGTAGCAGAGCTCTGGAAAATTTTCTCTTCAGCCCATACAGGCGTCGAGTTGGTTAAAATGGCCGCCATCATTGGTGCGGGTGATGTTGCAGAGCCACATGATTTTTTCTCCGTCCACTGTGACGTCGAGCGTCTCCTCATGTCCATACAGACGTGAGTTATATGCCCCTCACCACATCTGACTAAAACCTACCATTAGTTTTTTCATTAAATTAAACCCTTGTTGGTATAAACCACGGCAATATAGCCCGTTTGATTTGAACCCTGGCGATTTTAGCCCTCTATTTTTTTATTTAATAATTATATATGTATCTCTCTAGGGTGTGACCATTCTCCTTTCTGGGCCTGTGGTGTCCTTTAGTGGTCAGTAGAAAGTAGGCCAGTGCACAGCCATTTCTGGGGCTTCGGGCCCTAGATCTTGGATTTTTCATTCCCCTAACCAAGCCCGTGCCACCGCCTCTGAGCTTTTGGATTGCCCTTCGTCTGGATTGGATTGTGTGTGATGTCTGTGAGTGTATGTGTATGATTATTAAATATTAAAATTAAAAACAAATTTATTGATAGTGAAAAAACTATTTATGAAGCACCATACAGTGCTGAAAGGTATTTAGTAGTGGGAGGGGCGCCCCGCCCTCTACCACTATAAAGTCCAGAGGGACCACGCCCTCAAGCACTCTGTAGTTGCAGAGGGAACAGAGACAGTTGTCATTTCAATTCGCCTGATGAGAACCTTGGGAAAGTTCGAAACGCGTCGCGAGAGTGCCTGAATGACACAAAACCGTAAAAATGAGTACAGCTGCCATCATTTTGAAGGTGGGTGATGTAGCAGAGCTCTGGAAAATTTTCTCTTCAGCCCATACAGGCGTCGAGTTGGTTAAAATGGCCGCCATCATTGGTGCGGGTGATGTTGCAGAGCCACATGATTTTTTCTCCGTCCACTGTGACGTCGAGCGTCTCCTCATGTCCATACAGACGTGAGTTATATGCCCCTCACCACATCTGACTAAAACCTACCATTAGTTTTTTCATTAAATTAAACCCTTGTTGGTATAAACCACGGCAATATAGCCCGTTTGATTTGAACCCTGGCGATTTTAGCCCTCTATTTTTTTATTTAATAATTATATATGTATCTCTCTAGGGTGTGACCATTCTCCTTTCTGGGCCTGTGGTGTCCTTTAGTGGTCAGTAGAAAGTAGGCCAGTGCACAGCCATTTCTGGGGCCTTCGGGCCCTAGATCTTGGATTTTTCATTCCCCTAACCAAGCCCGTGCCACCGCCTCTGAGCTTTTGGATTGCCCTTCGTCTGGATTGGATTGTGTGTGATGTCTGTGAGTGTATGTGTATGATTATTAAATATTAAAATTAAAAACAAATTTATTGATAGTGAAAAAACTATTTATGAAGCACCATACAGTGCTGAAAGGTATTTAGTAGTGGGAGGGGCGCCCCGCCCTCTACCACTATAAAGTCCAGAGGGACCACGCCCTCAAGCACTCTGTAGTTGCAGAGGGAACAGAGACAGTTGTCATTTCAATTCGCCTGATGAGAACCTTGGGAAAGTTCGAAACGCGTCGCGAGAGTGCCTGAATGACACAAAACCGTAAAAATGAGTACAGCTGCCATCATTTTGAAGGTGGGTGATGTAGCAGAGCTCTGGAAAATTTTCTCTTCAGCCCATACAGGCGTCGAGTTGGTTAAAATGGCCGCCATCATTGGTGCGGGTGATGTTGCAGAGCCACATGATTTTTTCTCCGTCCACTGTGACGTCGAGCGTCTCCTCATGTCCATACAGACGTGAGTTATATGCCCCTCACCACATCTGACTAAAACCTACCATTAGTTTTTTCATTAAATTAAACCCTTGTTGGTATAAACCACGGCAATATAGCCCGTTTGATTTGAACCCTGGCGATTTTAGCCCTCTATTTTTTTATTTAATAATTATATATGTATCTCTCTAGGGTGTGACCATTCTCCTTTCTGGGCCTGTGGTGTCCTTTAGTGGTCAGTAGAAAGTAGGCCAGTGCACAGCCATTTCTGGGGCCTTCGGGCCCTAGATCTTGGATTTTTCATTCCCCTAACCAAGCCCGTGCCACCGCCTCTGAGCTTTTGGATTGCCCTTCGTCTGGATTGGATTGTGTGTGATGTCTGTGAGTGTATGTGTATGATTATTAAATATTAAAATTAAAAACAAATTTATTGATAGTGAAAAAACTATTTATGAAGCACCATACAGTGCTGAAAGGTATTTAGTAGTGGGAGGGGCGCCCCGCCCTCTACCACTATAAAGTCCAGAGGGACCACGCCCTCAAGCACTCTGTAGTTGCAGAGGGAACAGAGACAGTTGTCATTTCAATTCGCCTGATGAGAACCTTGGGAAAGTTCGAAACGCGTCGCGAGAGTGCCTGAATGACACAAAACCGTAAAAATGAGTACAGCTGCCATCATTTTGAAGGTGGGTGATGTAGCAGAGCTCTGGAAAATTTTCTCTTCAGCCCATACAGGCGTCGAGTTGGTTAAAATGGCCGCCATCATTGGTGCGGGTGATGTTGCAGAGCCACATGATTTTTTCTCCGTCCACTGTGACGTCGAGCGTCTCCTCATGTCCATACAGACGTGAGTTATATGCCCCTCACCACATCTGACTAAAACCTACCATTAGTTTTTTCATTAAATTAAACCCTTGTTGGTATAAACCACGGCAATATAGCCCGTTTGATTTGAACCCTGGCGATTTTAGCCCTCTATTTTTTTATTTAATAATTATATATGTATCTCTCTAGGGTGTGACCATTCTCCTTTCTGGGCCTGTGGTGTCCTTTAGTGGT
>NW_028118403.1:0-67500 GCF_965113295.1 Leuciscus leuciscus
GAGACACGGCAGGCAAAAACATAGGGTTTTTTTTTCACTGGTCAATTTTGAGATTTTTGGCCATTTGTCTTCAATGCCTTCTTTCAGACTTGTGCTGAAAAAAAGTCCAAAATACACATTTTGGTCTTTATTTTACTACATTTTGTCTATTTGCGTCTGTAGATTTCTCCTAAATTCAACAAAAGTTGGCGTTCGCGTTCTAAATCAATATGTTGCTCCGCCATCGCTTCTGCACCCTTATTGCTGGTGGTTTTTCCAGCCTAATTACTGAGCTCTGTTGGTTGAACATGATGATTAGACAGTGTTTTGTTATTGCCTTTGCCGAATATTGCAAAATAAAGGTGTAACTGTTTTTGCAGTTTGTCTATTCTTTTTTTCTAATCTCTAAGGTTTAATTATTTAAGTCATTTTTTTTTTCTAGGAAAAACTATAGGCCCACTCACTTTTTCACTGGCCCGCCCAAAATACAATTTCTGCCTACGCCACTGGATATATGGTTCAAAGCTCACAAACATATTGGTGATACACCTTCTATTTCTCAGTTCTCTCCTATCTGGAGTAATGCACAGTTCACTCCGGGCAGGGCAGACGGCGGTTTAGTTTATAATATAATAAATATTCATAAAAATGCCTGGCGTCAATAAGCAAGCTATTCAGCGAAATGTTTCCGAGCTCCAGCGAAAAATTCAACTTCTGGGTAACTTAAGTTTTTTATTACAGATTTCGCCAATTAAGCTGAAACAGTTAACGTTAACTTAAAACCTGCTTAAATAGTCAGTAATATTGCGGCAGTAGTGGAATAATGAGTATTTCAATTGTTTTCTTATTATTGCTCTTATTAATAATGTATTCTCAAGGATGGCAATGTTGTGTTGTAATGTCAGCCTGGAGTTATTATATAGCAAAGTTGCTTCTATAGCTGTTTAATACATTTATATTACCTTTAAATTGAATAAAGAGCTCAGTAAAATTGTCTACAGAAAGTTAATATTGCATTAATTAAACCCAACTTCGCATGAATGTTTCTCTCTGTCCACTAGAGAGAGAAAGAAGCGCGAATTTCGAAAGCTCTCAGTCTGTCATCGAGAAGAACAGAGAAACCATCTGGCAGCTGAAACATGCGAATGAAAACATGCGCAAGAAACTGGCTGAGGTCAGACATTATGAACACACACACATATGTAATGTTAAAACATATCCATATCATTTAAGTCACGTTATAGCTGTATTTGATGCATATCTTGGTCTTGGTTGTTCCAGGGAGAGGAACAAGTAACCAAGGATGTTTTTCAAGACCGTGGGATGGAGAATGAATCATTTAGGAACATGCCCGTTAAGGTGAGGTTAAATGAACCTTTATATCAGTTATTTAAAAACCTTTTTCCACTTCTTTCACTTGTACTATCCAGTGGTTACAGAATCACCTGCATATCAGTTGTGGTTGACAGTCATTTTTGTTGTGCAGTCGGCTCTGACGGTGCTGGAGAAGGAGGTTTGTGATAAAGCGAAGAAGCTGAATGCTTTGAAACAAACCACTGACACACAGAGGCAGCGTTTGGAGGAGTTGAAGCGCCAGTACGAGAGCATGAAGCCTCTGCCTGACAACCAGGAACTAGACGAGGAAAAGGTAGAAATTGTCTCTTTTTTTTATTTTGAATGAACACTGGTGAATCTTACAATTTAAGAATTGTCCAGGTTTCCTCCCAAAATCGAAAGGAAAAAAAGCAGTAAGAATATTGAGCCTTTTTTTCCAGTCAAATCATTTTTGTCCCAATTTCTCCTTACTGTAATTACTGTAAACCATGCCCACAGTTTTATTATCACCATTATTATTATATAATCTAAACAATTCACGAGAATACGATTTTTTTGCACATCATAATGAGAATTAGAGTAAAGAAGGGAACTCTGCCATAAGTTTCCCTAAGTGGTCATTCTTCCATTGTAAATGCTCTTCTTCCTTCTCTCAAGTCTTTCGTCTTCCCCTCTGTCTTGATTAGTGGGAAGCAGAGTGTTTAGCCACCCTGTATCGATGAGCACAATTAAATATGTTAGTTCAAGCAAGAAAATGAATGAACTTGTGTGCTTGTTTTATAGAAATTGCGCATTCTGGAAAACAGATTGGAGGAAGCGCAGCTGAAACGTCATGAAGCAAAGAACGTAATGCGAGGATACCTCAAAGAGAAGGACAAACTACAGGTATCTGAGAAAGAACAGATGAACTGGTTCATGTACAGACTGACACAGCACACACACATAAACCCACACAGATGTGTATTATAAAGCATGATACCCCATATATTTAATGTTGAAAATTTAAGCAATCCAATGTATCCAATGACACTCATCCATACCATTCAAAATATATTCTTATAATAATCATAAATGTTTCTTGAGCACCAAATCAGCATATTAGAATGATTTCTGAAGGATCATGTGACACTGGGAATGAAGAATGGCTGCTGAAAATTCAGCTTTGATCACAGGAAAAAATTACATTATAAAATAGATTAAAATAGAAAACAGTTATTTTAAATTGTACAGGTGTGCATAAGAGACTTCTTTCATTAAAGGGTTAGTTCAGCTAAAATTGAAAATTCTGTCATTAATTACTCTTCATCTTCGGAACACAAGATTAAGATCTTTTTTATGAAATCTGAGAGCTTTCTGTCCCTCCATTGACAGCTACGCAACTACCACTTTCAAGCCCCAGAAAGGTAGTATAGACATCATTAAAGTAATCTTTTAAAAATATTTAAAATAAATATTCTTAATATTCTAATATATAATAATATTAAATATTGCGAAAAAAACAAACATAATTTACCACCTTATTTACAAAATATTAATCTCCAGCATGCGTTCATGCAACAACAACACACATGCGCCACGGTGCTTTTTCGGTGATTACTTATTCCCTTTCTGGGGCTTGAAAGTGGTAGTTGCATAGGCTGTCAATAGAGGGACAGAAAAATATCTTCATTTGTGTTCCGAAGATGAACGAAAGTCTTATGGGTTTGGAACCACATGAGGGTGAGTAAATAATGACAGAATTTTCAGTTTTGGGTGAATAATCCCTTTAAGATTAAAACTCTTAGCGACCCCAATCTTTTGAACAGCATCATGGTAAATAAACATTTATGATTATCCTCTTATTTGTTTCTTCAGGGAGACAGTTTTACATTTCAGCCACGGCTGGACAGGATGGAGGCAGAGATCCACCGGCAGACACAAGTGCTCAAAGAACTGCAGGTCACGAACGGTGACGCTCACTTCTCAAAGGATGCAGCCATGGTAAAGACAAAGCATTTAATAAATGATAAAAAAAAAATGGGTAACACTTTATTTTACAGTGTCCTTGTTACATATGTTACATGTACTTACAATAGTATTAACAGTTAATTATGCATAATTACATGCAACTAACCCTCAATCAAACCCTAATCCTAACCCTATAGTAAGTACTTGCACTTAATTAATATTACTCAGTACTTAAATATATAATTACACTGTAACAATGACACCGTAAAATAAAGTGTAACCAAAAAATGTAATGAGATAATAAAGCAAGCATACGTGTAAGTGTGCCATGGTAAAGGTTGTGCAAGTAATGCTTCTCGTAAAGAGTAGGGGTGTAACTCCGGTGTCCTGCCCAAATTCCCTCCATTGGCCTTTATCAATCATGGCCTACGAATAAGAATCCTCATGCTTTCAATTGGCTTTATCACTCTCTCTCCTCTCCACCTATAGCTGGTGTGTGGTGAGCGCACTGGCGCCATTGTTCTGACAGTGGATGCTGCACACTGGTGGTGGTTGAGGGGAGAGCGCTCTATAAATGCCTCATTTCATTAAGATGTGTGTGTGTGTGTGTGTGTGTGTCCAGGCTGAGCTGCAGCTTCAGGACGAGAAGGTGTGCAGTCTGCACTCAATGAAAATTGGTAAATCCCCTGGTATTGACGGGCTTTCAGTAGAATTCTATCTTCACTTTTGGGAGTTTATTAAATTGCCTTTATTTCATATGTATAAGGAATGCATCAGTCAGGGAGAGATGACCTCTACAATGAAACAGGGAGTTATATCCCTTATACCCAAGTCAAGCAAGGACCCTTTATTAATTGACAATTGGCGGCCTTTTACTCTTTTAACATTAGATTATAAAATGTTAGCCTCTGTTTATGCTAAAAGATTACGTACTGGTCTAAATAACATTATTTCAGAATCTCAGTCGGGCTTCATGAAAGGCCGTCACATATCTAATAATAAAAGGTTAGTATTAGATGTGCTAGATTACTCTAATTTAATTCACTCAGATGGTCTCATACTTTTTCTTGATTTTCAAAAAGCTTTTGATTCCTTAGAACACACATTTCTTTTTCGCACTCTAGAGTTATTTGGATTCGGTAAATCATTTATTGATACTGTAACCATGTTTTATAGAGATATTAACAGCTCAGTGATCGTTAACTTTGATACATCCAAAAGGTTTGACATCCATCGTGGAGTCAGACAGGGCTGTTTTTATTTCTTTTAGCCACTGAACTACTTTGTCTAAGGATTAACCAAAATGAAAGTTTGACAGGAATCTCTATATTTGATCGAGAGTTTAAAATTGCACAGTTAGCTGACGACACCACACTATTCTTGGAGGATAAAAAACAGTTACCTAATGCTCTGGAATTGGTGGAACAATTTTCTTGTGCTTCGGGTCTAAAACTTAACATTTCGAAATGTGAAATTATCTCAATTCATGATATTTACATTTACATTTACATTTATTCATTTAGCTGACGCTTTTATACAAAGCGACTTACAATTGCTATATATGTCAGAGGTCGCACGCCTCTGGAGCAACTAGGGGTTAAGTGTCTTGCTCAGGGACAAATTGGTGTCTCACAGTGGATTCGAACCCGGGTCTCTCACACCAAAGGCATGTGTCTTATCCATTGCGCCACCACCACCCCCTCGTATAGATGAGACATCATTGGAGGGGATCCCAGTTAAAAACTGTGTAAAATATCTATATCACTAAAAATCCAGTTGGATTTTTTAAACTTTTCTGATTTAAACTTTTACAGACTTTTACTTTTCTTTTAAACTTTTCTGATAAAATGACAAAAACTAAAAACATCTTTAACATCTGGCTTCAGAGAGATCTTTCATTATACGGTAGAGTCCTTTTATCTAAGGTGGAAGGGCTCTCTCGCTTTGTATACCCTGCTCTTTCTTTGTTTATCAATGATAAAGCTATAAGGGAAATTAACAAAATATTTTTGGATTTTATTTGGAAAAATAGGCCTCACAAATTGAAAAAAGAAGTACTCTCTAATTCCAGAGGTGAAGGTGGCCTTGACTTTTTAGATTTTGCTGATACTATAAACACCTTTAAAGTAAACTGGCTGAAAAGATGCCTTGTGAATCCAGTGTCGTTATGGTTTTTCATTCCTAATAATATCTTCAACAAACTCGGTGGCCTGTCTTTCCTATTAAAGTGTAACTTTTTACCTAGCAAGTTACCCATCTCCTTATCTAACTTTCATCAGCAATGCCTTCTCTCGTGGAAATTGTGTTTTGTCCATTGCTTTCCCCCCCACAAAGTTCTCCTTTGGAATAACGCGGATATAACCGTTAGAAATAAATCTCTCTTTTTCCCTAGATGGTTTAACAATAATTTTAATTGCATTCTATCTGTCTTTGATGATTCTGGTCATATTCTAACTTACAAGCAATTTTTGAATCACCATAACTTTCATACTAACGGTATTCATACTATATAGAACGTGTGGTGAAGTATCCGGTCACTCTGAAGTGATGGGTCCGGGCTGAGGACCCAAGCAATCCGATTGGTTCAAAGCACGTTTTATGGGTAATCGCTTTAGTGCCTGCTTACAAATCAACCAAAATCACTTTATTATAGAAGACGTTTGTACTACGTTATAACGAGTCATTAATGTATTTAATGTATTTTAAATTATACGTTTCATATACTAGTATTTAACCCTGCCCTGCAGACATGTATGGGCACCTTTTGAGGACACCTAATAAAAGTGGTGGAGATCAGGCAAGACGTGGTGCTATAACTGTCAAAAAAAGCTTTCCTAAGTAAATTGCCTGTATTGGCTGTAAATGGTATTTTCCATCAATCATCTAAGTTTATTTGTTTATGTGGATCCCCATTAGCCACTACCTAGGCAGTGTCTACTCTTCCTGGGGTCCCAACAAGTAAAAAATACAAAACTACATGTAATCAACAACAATAAAAAGTCAAGTCAATGAAACATACTAACCCAACATTCATTCCAAATATCAAAATCAACAATTTACTATATATAGTGTCATTAAATGTTCCTTTAAATATTTTTTAAAAACTACTTTTTCTTGTAAAAATGTGTAATATATCAATGGTAAATCATTCCATATTTTCATTCCTCTATACATTACAGTCCGTTGTTTACCAGTGGTTTTCGAAACAGGAAATAAAAAACATCCCTTTTATTCATCCTGGTGTAAAAAATATGACTAGTACTACTATACAAAAGTTGGGAGTACAGGACATTAGGAACTCTAGACACAGAAATAATTCTTATAAAATAAAGCAGAGACAATCCTTCACCAGTGCATTCTTGGTATATTAGCTCTTCTACAACAGTTTAAATTGAGCCGTGTTGCTCTGTTCTGGACAAATTTAATTAATTTCTTTCTTTTTTTTATTTACTTGATGCACTCGATCACACCACTGGGCAATAGCACGCGATTCATCCAATCACTGATTGTGCTGCAGTGACTGACACCCCTGAGAGCCAACAGTAGCGGCATATTCATAAGGCCCGCCCACAGGTCGCGCCCGCGCTGCTGTCCGCATGAGCAGAGGGAAGGGAATCAGATGAGACAGCAGAACGGAGCATTTCTCCAGAAACTCCTTCTACTAAATGATAATCATAATCTATCGGGAAATGTGATTGTGTGCACTTGGAAACTTTGGATGCATCAGCCTGGAGTGTTGTCGTCAGAGTGAGAAAGGTGAAGTGGAAATCGGAGTAAAGATTTAGTGGATCCCAGAGTGATAATCTTTATTGAATAATCTTCTTTAATTGAATATATAATGCAATCTCGTTTTGATGAGTGACTTTTTTTTTTTTATCATATGTTATCTTATGAAAGATATGTCAATTTCAGAAATGATTTGATATGAGCTGAGTCGAGTAGGCCGCACTCACAGCGCGAGCTGAACTAGTTAGCCGTGGGCTAAAGCTACCACGTGTAAAGGCCAATTTATACTTCTGCGTCGAGTGTACGCCGTAGTGTGCGCGTCAGGGTACGGCGAAGGGTACGACGTATGGTACACGTCAATGCGTATGCTACGCCGTACCTTCTACGCGCACCCGACGCAGAAGTATAAATTGGCCTTAACAATGATCATTGTATCATGAGTTGAGACAATGAGCGATTAATGAGTGTCGATGTGTTAAATAACTGTCGAAATTTTGGATTAATGTGTCATTTGAGCTGCGCATGTAAGTTATATGATTTGTTACTGAAATGTTGAATCAGAAATTAATTATTGTACGTTTGCCTTGTGTTTTTCAAGGCTGCGTTTTCTTGTTCTCTGTTTTTTTCCTATGTGAACGTGATCGGCAAGTGTATCCTGTTTTGTGCCATAAATAATCCTGTGGAGGTGAATCGTCTACCTAGTGGATGCAATTAAATGTGCACAAATGGCTAGCTGACCAGTGCCCATGGACCTTCCCTTTTGAACCATAATTTGAAACCATCATCTGGTAGGATAATTACAATTTTCTTTAGTTTTCCAGACTCAAAAGACTTTTTTTTTTTTTTTTTTTGACTTCTGAAATGGAGAGACTTTGTTTTTTGTAGGGCTGTAATCAACCAAAGAAAATCTTGGTCGACTGAAATCCTGAAATTTTCGACTAAAAATGACGTTAGAAAAAAAAAAAAGTTAAATGAATTAGCTGCGCACTGTACGCAGTACTTGGTAGCCTTGTTGTCCGCCTAAATGAATTATAAATAAACATAAAAAA
Source organism: Leuciscus leuciscus (assembly GCF_965113295.1). Classification (NCBI taxonomy): domain Eukaryota; kingdom Metazoa; phylum Chordata; class Actinopteri; order Cypriniformes; family Leuciscidae; genus Leuciscus; species Leuciscus leuciscus. The sequence goes on from NW_028118403.1 coordinate 8,037, forward strand.
CAAGTAGGCTATTTGCAGTATATTAAAGCTGCCGTCTGCAAAAATTTTTTGATCATATTCAGTGAAATTGACACTATAATCCGACAGAACAACATAAATAAGGTGGTTTTAGAAAAAAACCCGAGCTTCTAACTCCACCTGGAGCGTGTTATTTGTTTTGCAAAAATCCACCGCTCCCGCTTCATCAGGTCCAATCAGCGCAGGGGGGTGTGAGATCTGACTGTCAATCACAGGTCGTGCACACGCCACAGATCCCCCCTCACTCGCGCACGTTAATATCACGTGCACACGCCACGCCTGAAGTTCGCTAGGAGATTGCATGAAGCGTGATGGCGGAGAGAAAATCTACTAAAATGCTTCCAATTCCTCGGTTATTGCTATCTATGGATAGATTAGCCAGGGCAGCCTACCTCCGAGTCCATGGTGTTGATAGATGCTGAAGAGACGGACGCGTTCACAGAAAATCAGGTACACACGCACAGTGACGCACTGACGAGCACGACCTCGATGGGAGGGTGCTCGCTGGTAGTGGGGAGGGGCATGAGAGTTAGTTAGTTAGTTTTATTTAAAGTTTGACAAGGCAGGATATTGAGGGACAAAACCCTGAAATGTATCAAACAGAACACATACTCAAAACAACCTTACCTAATTGAAATAAATTAATTAAAGAAATAATAATAAATAAAACAACCAGGTAGAGTAAAAACAGATACACAAAAAACCTGGAATACATCAGGCATCATGCAAAAAACAAACAAACTGTAAATTATTTATAAAACAGTTTAAGAGCACGTGGAATAAAAGAAAGTTCATGTCTTTTTGATTTACTCCTGGGCACAACAAACTCCCTATGCTGCCGTAGTAGGTAAGTAGGTCTTGGAGCCACAGACAAGAAACAATGCAGTGGTGATGAACTGTCTTTGAGTAATTTTGTAAAAGTACGTATAGTGGCCTCGTCACGCCTCTCACTCAGTGATGGGACAGTAGAAGTTGGAACACCTATTATCCGACAGCAACGTTTTTGGACCCTCTCTAGCTCATCAGAGAGACCTTTAGGTAGTCCACCCCATACTGGGCTAGCGTACTCAAGGACTGGCCGTATAAATGTTAGATACACTTTCATTAAAACATCACAAGGGAGACCCGCATTTTTAGCAACACAGAGATAGTGTATTCTAGGACGCACCTTCGAAATCATGTACTTAATGTGGGCATCCCACGACAGATCAGAGGAAATTTGGACTCCAAGCAGTTTAAAAGTGGAAACTCTGCCAATTGCATGTCCTGATATTATGGGAGAGGAAGGGCAGGGAATGTTTTCATCTTTCCTGGCGCTTATGACCATGTCCACAGACTTACCTCTATTCATTGCCAATGAAAATTCCTGTCCCCAATCCGCCACTGAATCCAAGGCCCTCTGAGTTAATCCTGGTAGGGATCCCATTAAAAATTCAGTAATTGTTAAATCATCAGCATATTTTACCGGAATTACTGAAGGAGGCAGAAAGGAATCCAAGCTGTTTATGGCGATGACAAAAAGCAGAGGGGATAGAAGACCCCCCTGAGGAACACCAGCTGAAACTGGATAGGAGTTAGACACACAGGAGCCCCATTTCACCTTTTGCTCTCTGTTACTCAGATAGCTCCTTACACTGAGCCAGAGCGGTCGTCTGACATTCATGTCAGCTAAAGCATAGAGCAGTTGACAATGATCAATTGTGTCAAAAGCTCGAGTAAAATCAACAAAAACAGCATGGATGTCCAATTTAGGATTGGTGTTAAGTGCATCATGCCAGGATTGCAAAATTTGAATCAGAGCAGTCTCAGTTGATCTGTTCGCCATGAAGCCATGTTGTGATGGTTGAATTTTAGCAACTGTATCCTCCAGAATGGCATCTCTGAGGATTCCTTCATACACTTTTCCAACACAGCTGAGTAATGAAATCTGCCGATAGTCTACTGGAAAACTGGGCTTTGTTTTTTTGGGAACAGCCTTGACCACAGCCTCCTTCCATTGTTTTGGGAAAATATTATTTTGCATGCACGTGTTAAAAATATCACATAGCACCGGTGCCAGTTCCTCGTGAAAGGTCTCTAATGTCCAAGGAGGAATGTCGTCAGGACCAGCAGCCTTTGCTGCCTTCACTTTGCGTAGTTTGACCTTAACTTGTCCAATACTCAAAAGAGGTATACTACAACTGGATAAATTGCAGGCAACCTCTTCCTCAGACGGAGAAATATGACTTGCATAATCCCACACAGAAGCAAAGTGCTTTGCCAAGTGATCACATTCACATTGCATGATGTTATGATCCTGAGACACCACATCACTCTTATCTTCTTCCATCCCCATTAAAGCCTTCACAGACTTAAACCATTGTTTAGGCTTGGTGTTTTGCAGTTTCTCGACCTCATGTTTATAATATTGTTTCTTTGCATTCTTAATTTTTTTGGCAATAATTGTTTTTAGTTTACTGTAGGATGTTTTATTGCCAGAACAAAAGGCACGCTGTCTTTCTTTTATCAGATCTTTGATTTGTATGGTCATCCAAGGTTTGTCATTATTTGTAATAGAAACTTTCTTAAATGGAATTGTTTTGTCTAAGATAGACTTGATCGTGGAAGTGAAGGCACTAACCTTAGCCTCGGGGTCCGTAGCCTCATGAATGTGAGAAAAATCAGAAGTATTCATGAGAAGGCCCAATTGCCTATTTGTTTCAGAAGTACGTTTTCTACAAAAAATGTGCTTGACAGGCTTGGTGGGCCAGGTTCCAGCATTTAGCAGGATAGTCTCATGGTCAGAGGAGCCAACAGGAGGCAAATGCTCTGGTGACTCATACATGGAGGAAATGTTAGTAAAGATTGAGTCTAATTGACTGGTCTTCCTTGTTGCTCCAGCCACTATTTGTTTCAGACCATGTCTGCTACAGATGGTTTCAGACTTGTACTTATTTGTATCACCGAGTATGACAATTGCGGCCTGTTGGTAATTGCATTCAATATTCCTAAGGCAGCAATCCAGGTACTGAGTGATTAGTGTGTCAGGTTGTGCTGTTGTTGAAGATTGCGGAGGAAAATACAGCACAGCTGCGATAATACAACTTAACCCTCGAGGGAGACGACTGGAACGTAACCAGACCCACAATGCTTAATATTTGTCGTCTTCTAGGTGAGTCAGTCGAATCTGAGTGATGTTTTCATCGACATACAAGGCGACTCCTCCTCCCCCACAGCCCTCACGATCCCGCCGATGTATTGTATATCCAGGCAGAGTTACAGTTGAGTCTGGGATATCAGCATTTAGCCAGGTCTCAGATACAGCAATAACTGCTGAGTTATTAGTCACAGCTATACTGTACAGCTCATCGCACTTGTAGCGTAAGGAGCGCACATTGGAAAGTAGAAAACCAGGCATGATTGGCCTTGATTTATGTTGGTTTGTCTCAATGTAAATTAAGTTCTTAGGATGGTAGCAACAGTCAGAAGAAGTAAACAGACTTAGCTCAGTCAGCTTCCTCTTAACATCCACTGTGGTCCCACAGAAAGAAGGACGATTTCCAACAATTGTAGATATTGTGCGAATGTAATTTTTCCCAGCTTTCTTACCCCTTGGGCGAGATCTAAGTCGTAGAATCCCAGCTTGCTGCAAGATGGTTTTAACTTCAGGAGCCAAAGGGGATGAATGTCTTTTCAAACTTAAATTGTTTTTAAAACCGAGTTGTGTCATTATTAACTTGGGGAAAGACAGAGACAGTTTCTTGAAAGGTTGCAGTGAAGAATTTTCATCCATCCAGCTGTAGTCGAGTAGGCCGCAATTTTCCTAGAATCCATCAAATATCTCCTCAGAGTAATTCCATCCAAGTGTCCTGATGCCCAATTTAGAAATAAAATCACACTATAAGGTGATCTGTTCGTGCATTTCTAGACTTTAAGTTAGTATTGTTTAAAAAGCTAAAAAAAAAGGTATGTTCTGAGCAGCTCAAAATTCATGCGGCTGCCCTTAAAAGCGCCACCTAGTGTTTTCTTGTAAACATTCAACATTTTGGCTAATCGTCCCAATCTGCCAGACTTGCCGACGGAAGCTTTAAAGGGATAGTTCACTTTGAAATTAAATTTTGGTATGTTTTAGCTTACCTCAAGGGCATCCAAGATGTAGGTGTCTTTTCCGCAGTAGTTTCAATTTTGATATTTTTAGGTCAAACCGTTCTTGTCTGTCAGTCATATAATGCAGGTCTATGGTCACCACCTCAAAGAGCATGCACAGAGTCCAAATTAAAACAATTCCCCGTCGTCCAAATTAAACAATTCCCCATCGTAAGTACACATTGATGGCCTAAGACACGAAACGAGCGGTTTGTGTGAGAAAACGAACAGTATTTATATAGTTTTTACCTCTTATACACAGCCATTTCGAAGTGATCTGACGTGTACGCAGACTGGTGCATAGATATACACTAGATGTCGCCTTAAAGACATTCGTTCCAATAAACTGCCGTAGACAAGGCGACATCTACAGGGTGGGCCATTTATATGGATACACCGTGGTGGCATGGGAGTGGTTGGTGATATTGAGGTCCTGTTTGTGGCACATTAGTATATGTCATGGTCACCACCCGTCTTGAGGAGTTTGCCCCCTCACATGTACTGGTGTGCCACAAACGGGACTTTGGTGTCACCAGCCATTCCCATGTTGTTGCGGTGTATCCATATAAAAGGCCCACCCTGTAGTGTGTATATATCTATGCACCAGTCTGCGTACACGTCAGATCACTTGGACATGGCTGTGTATAAGAGGTAAAAACTATATAAATACTGTTCGTTTTTTAACACAAACCGCTCGTTTCGTGTCTTAGGCCATCAATGTGTACTTACGATGGGGAATTGTTTAATTTGGACGACAGGGAATTGTTTTAATTTGGACTCTGTGCATGCTCTTTGAGGTGGTGACCATAGACCTGCATTATATGACTGACAGACAAGAACGGTTTGACCTAAAAATATCAAAATTGAAACTACTACGGAAAAAAAGACACCTACATCTTGGATGCCCTTGAGGTAAGCTAAAACATACCAAAAATTTATTTCAAAGTGAACTATCCCTTTAAATCGTTTTTGACCTAATTATTTTGCACTGAAATTAGTCTGACACACGAGTCTGTCGGCTCTGACAGCGTTGCATCACGTGCACCTGCACAATATCATAGCCTATGATTTCCGAAAATAGTACTGTTGTCAACTAGTGATATCACAAGAACTTTTGAGGAATATACAACCAGGGGTTAAATTGGGATTTATTATGTGGGGGGGCTCTCCCTAGGGGAGTCCGGAGGTATGCTCCCCTGAAAAAAAAGAAGGAAAAAACCCAACATTAAATGGCAATTTCTGGAGAGTTTTGTGCAAAGAAATGGAGAAATTGAGTGTTACATGATATGTGAAAAACTGCAAGGTTAAGAGCAAATACTTTGCATTGTTGTAGTATTAACAGGTATTAGGACATTTAGCATTTACATTACTGTTAATCAGCAGTGGTGGAATGTAACGAAGTACAAATACTTTGTTACTTTATTTAAGTACATTTTTCACATATCTTTACTTTACATAAGTAGAATCAATAGTGCATTGGCTACTTTTGACTTTTACTTCGTTACATTTTGCAGCAATTATTATACTTTCTACTCCACTACATTTCTACAATGTTTCGTTACATTTTCTGATCAGTTTTCCCCTGCCAAAACAGGGATTGAAAAATCTCCTGTTTTCGGTGCTGATGCGGTGGTGACGCGTTCATGTAACATGTAAGGGTGGCGCTGCCAATAAAGGCCTAAAAGCTGTCACAAAGAACCGGCAAAAGTAATGATTATGAATATGTAAAATATAGCAAGGAGACATTTTAATTGTTTATTAATGAACAAGTGTTTTCTAAAAATTACACATGTCTGTTTACTTTTTGAATTGTTCTGTTTAAAAGAAGACATTTCAAGCTTTCTATATTTTTTTTTACCTCAGAATAGTTTATATCTCACAATTCTGATTTTATAACACGAAATTTCGACGAATATCATGCAATTCTTACTTTATATCTCCCAATTGCGACTTTATTACTCAGAATTGCGACTTTATTTCTCACAATTCTGACTTCATATCTCGCAATTCTGAAAAAAAAAGGGGCGTCGCCACTTTTGAATAAGAAACAATATCAAGACTATAAAACTCTGCACATTACATTTTTGACTTTATTGATTCTGCTTTTATTCGTAATGCAATGGACCGGTCAACGGGACATAAATGAATCCTTAAAGGATGGCACTTTATGGGACATTTGCACAAAAAGAATAAATAACTTACCGTAGCCTATTTTATAAGTCGCTCCGGAGTCGCATATCAGTCAAAAAATGCGCCACGAGGAAGAAAAAACATATATTGCCTAAGTCGCACTGGACTAAGTCGCATTTTTTTAGAAATTTATTTCACACACACACAAAATAAATAAATATTTACAGACAGTTCTCCGTTACGGACGTGAGCGCTCTAAAGCGGCACTGAAATAATGTTTTAAAACTTTCACAGAGACCTCAAACTGAAAGCACAAAGCCTGTCTTTAAATTTAATTTCGTTTTGTATTAATTGTATCTTAATTTTAATCGATGTTTCATCAACCAATTGTCTGGATTTAATAAATAAGAAGTAAATATACTAGGCAATTAGAAAATAGATAATCAGGACATGGAGGCGCTGGCGAACCTGGAGCTCGTCTCATAAATGAACCGAAACTCAGCGTGGGCCTATAAGGTAGCCTATTGCCTCACAGACCTGAGACATATAGATAGCTTGAAATGTCTAATGAAATATTTTACATATTTGCCTGTTCCTTACAAAACACTGACAGTGGGGTTTTTGACTGGGTTTTTTTTTTCTTTTCTTTTTTTGAGCAGCTGCGGACAAATTCTTTCGACACGCATACAATAGACTATTACGTAACACTCTGCGCTTATGTTTTAAAAACATCATTTAACATATAAATAACAGTTTTTAAATAGCCCACTTAAAGTGTTTATTACAAATAAATGACTAAATGCTAAAAATGTAGACATTTTAATGAACAAACATATGCGTTGCATTTACAATTCTGTGAAAACAGCACCCCCACTTCCCGCGGCCCTGAATACCGTATTTTCCGCACTATAAGGCGCACCGGATTATAAGGCGCACCTTCAATGAATGGCCTATTTTAGAACTGTTTTCATATATAGGGCGCACCGGATTATAAGGCGCATAGAATAGAAGATACTGCAGTCAAACGTTTGACTGGGTTTGCGTTATGTAGTGGTCACCAACCTTTTCAAGCCTAAGATCACATCCAAAGTCCAAATGTAAACCAAGATCTACCACTTGCAAAAAAATATGAAACAACAAGTGGCTGAGCTGTAAAACCTTGTTTATATTTGACGCGTCCGCATGAGCACGAAGGTAATAAAAAACTAATATCCGTCTGCTCGGGCAGATTCGGCTCAAAGTCGTGCATCTTCGGATGCGGAGGCGCTCGCGCGGCAAAATGACGTCATTGTGACAGCGCGCGCGCCTCCGCATCCGAAGATGCACGACTTTGAGCCGAATCTGCCCGAGCAGACGGATATTAGTACATCTCATCACACCGGCACCCAGTTTGCGCGACTAAATCAGTTGTATGGTCTGGTGTTCAGTCTAAAACAAAACAGTTGCGTCAAGATGCCTCGTCTGTTTGGGGAGGTGCGCGCGCAGTCAGCGGAGGCTCGCGCTCCGGTGCCAGGCGAAAGTAAACAAAAGGTTTAAGTCAGCGGTTGTTTTACAGACATTAATATAAGGTGCCAGATCCATATATAAGGCGCTCCGGATTATAAGGCGCACTGTCGTTTTTTGAAAAAATTAAAGGCTTTAAGTGCGCCTTATAGTGCGGAAAATGCGGTAAAATGAATGTTATGTTCTGTGGAGAGTATCCGGTGGGTAGCCTAGTATTACTTTTGGTTTGCGCAGTGTAATTCACAGAATTACAAAAAAAATATTTTGCCACCTAAAAGTTAAAGATTTTTTTGTGTCACGTCCACGGCATGTGTAGCCTATTTCCCTCATATTAAATATTAAACGCATGTGTAGACTGATATTTTTCTAATGTCTGGACTCCTTTATTAAGGGAGTATTGATATAAACAGTTTTAATATATTGGTATTAAATGCATTTTCTGAGAATTTATATTTCAAGTTTTTACTGCATGTCACGTCCATAACGCTGGAATTGACATCACTTGATTACACATTGTATTACCTTGTTATGATATAGTGACCCATACAATGTGCCAAACATATTTTCCTTACCTTGTTGTTCAAGGCCAGGGCACTTTTTGTACAACCAACGTTGTGCTGAACTTGACAAAATTGATCTCCAGCGGCGGCCAGCAGCTTGTGAGTTTTTATTTATTTATTGTTTAAGGCGGTTGAAGGTTCTGGAACTTTTGCGCGCTTCCACATCCCGCGCAACTACTGATCTCCCAGGAACATTCATTATATATTGCTGCGTACATTTATCCGTGTCGGAGTTTTGAGTAGTAGCCTAAGATGTGCATGGCATGCGCGAGCAGTGCGCGATCATGGTCGACTGACAACGAGATTAAGCAGCTGAACAAGAATACAGCCGTGTTCCGATTGTTCTCATCTCTGTTCCGCCGAGACAAAATAGACATGCCATTTAAAAAATCTTTCATTTATTGTCAGAAATATGTTTTCAAAAGCATCACTTTCATCAAATTTGATGTGACATAATTTCCATTAGGCAACTGACTGTAAACAGGCACATCAGGACACAAACGAGCAGGCTTATGTGCCGGGGCTGAGCCCCGGAGAGCCCCGGCCCAATTTAACCACTGTATACAACATAATTTAGACAATTGTTTTTGTCATATGTATTATTAATAACTGACAGACACTATCATTTCAGCCGCTCTGTGCAGCTCGCATGAACATAGGAGCTCAGCTTCGCGGCTGAGACACGAATAGACTATTAACTTAAAGCTTTTACTCTTAAACACAAAAGGCACGTCCACTTTAATAAAAAAAGAATATTTATTAAACAAACCAGATCAAGAGCAGAAACGAAATAAAGTGCATAACTGAAAAATAAAGCATAGGCTCAAAACTAAAACAAACAGTGTAGCAGCTACAGTGCACAGCGCAAATTTGTATTCGACTTTTTTCCCGTTTTCTATTTAAAAAAAATGCTTCCACACTGCCGATGTCTTTGTTGACATGGTAGAAGAGGACTGACTATGAGTTAAACGCTCTCACAATTAAATTAATAATATTCAGCAAACCTTCTAGTAGCCTACTTTCTTCAATCTGTCTCTCTTCTCCAGTGGGTTGGGCTAATCCAAAAGAAGTGAAAGTAAGGGGGGTGTTCTGAAGACAGAGTGTTACCTGTGAAACAGGGGTGCTCTGAAAATACCCCCATTAGCAATTAGTACTTTCCACCTGATGAAATGAACGCGGCAAAACTGATGAAATGAACGCGGCAAAAAATCGACCAATCAGAATTTTGGTCGAGCCTGAACGTATCGACCAATTAATCGACTAATCGACTAGGAGATTACAGCCCTAGTTTTTTGTACTTGAACTGATCGAGAGAAGTTTGAACAACTCTTTAAACTGAATCATTTTGTTCACGAACTCTGATCAGCTGAGTCGTTTGATTCATGAACTTTGTTCAACTAAATCAATTCATCTCTCCAGCATTTCCAATTCATATTGTTGAACATACTATTTTACTATAGAAAGATAAGGTGGTTTATTGGAAGGAATTATGAATCAAGTTTTCAGATTTCTGTACAGCTCAAATCACACACAAATGCTCTCTTAAGCATTGTTTAAATATTCTGTTCTCTTTCAATAGAAAACAAAACAAAAAATGAATCAGCTGCATTAGAAACTCTTAAACTGCAAACAATTATTGTAAGAATAATAATAATAAAAAAATTGACATGACAATTGAGCTATTCTCATTCGCCTTTTAATTTACAGTATGAAAAAATTAACTGGCATGATATTCTTCATAACATCTCCTTTTGTAAGTCTTCATGAATATGGAACAAAATACAGGCAAGTGATAAGACCGTTATACCTAATAGTGTTACAATAATAAAAACAGCCCTGACTCCTACGCTCGATCAAGCTTTATTCTATGCAAAAATAACTCATCACATTACTGTAATTATATTATAATTGTTCATTTTATTACTATTATTAGTTGTATTGCATTCTCTAATAAAGAGATTTACTGCTAGTTATTTAGTTCCAGCTGGAGAACGTTCACCTCTCACCGGCTCCTCTTGTGCAGGGGTGTTTCCTCTTTAAGTGCTTTAACATGCATGTTGTGCTCCCGTGAAAAACGAGTTCCGCCTTGCATGTATTGCACACGACAGCATTCTTGGTTTGAAGTTTTGTGAAACTTTCACACACCTTGCTAGTTCGGATTCGTTTGCACTCTGTCATAATTCGCGCTGTTTTCTCTTCTACCGCAATAGCATTTGTAACGGCTGCATTACACTCTTACACTCGGGAGCAGCTTATTTCATGTAAACAGGATTAGACTGCGGCTTTATAAGCGGAGCTGATACGGGAAGTCCAACGGGATAGTGCACTTTCTGAGATTTTTTTTTTTTCTTTTCTCGTGACTCGTGAGATTGTCGTTTACATTATTCATTTGTTGGAAACGCACATTTATTTTTGACTTGTCGGAGTCGGGCTTTAACTACAGCACAAACTGTTTGCATTGCCCTAAGATTATTTGCAAGTGGCTCTTTCCTTTACACTATTGGAGATGCGGAGAACTTGATGGAAAGTGCTGTCTGTCGTGTCATTCGGAGTTTACCTGGCGCTTTTAGGTTTAAAAAACAGTTCTAGGTTTTTTTGTGGCATTTCCAAGCCACTGCAGACCCAATGTTGTAAAGCAGTTTTTTTTAAAGCAGTTTTTTTTTAGGCTATCATAATTTTTTATGAAGATCATGCAATCATGACCATGCCGATTACAGTATATGTCACTCAGGCTTCACTAACGTGATTGGTACCATAGACTGCCATCAAGGCCTCAATGAAGGGGATTATGTGAACAGAAAGGGGGTTCACAATGTAAATGTGCAGCCCAGTTACTATTGTAATTCCTAATATTCCAGATTAGTAATATTATATCAAATTTAAAAAAAGGCAGTTGACTAAAATCTTCCATATCACAAATGTGAAAGCAAAATGGCCAGGATCTGTGCATGACTTAAGAATTTTCAGAGATTCACATTTATGCACATTATTTGAAAGTGGTAAGGAAAGTTCCACAATTAAATATCAAGCTCACTGTATTACATACACTTATGCTGATCCTAACAGAACTGCATTTTTTCATAGGTGATTATGACATGTTCCTGCCTGCAGACAGGTGTTTTATGACCCCATTCCCTGACCCAAACCAGTTACAACGCAGCTCTAGCCAGGACAAGGGCACACAATGAAATGAACTTTGGCTAACTAAAGGGAAGATTTCAGTGTCTGATAAGTCTGAGGGTTGCACACCTGACACTGTGACATTGTTGCATGTGCCATATTAGTATTACACAACATTGCCAAAAAAAACACTTTTCATTAAATGTTTAATAAAAGACAAATATGCTTAGTTCCTTGAGTTTTATTTCAATTGTTCTTTGTAAAGTAAAGCCAGTGTTCAAATGCCTGCAACAAGAGATATTAGACACATGCCCCATGCAACAAATGAAAAGGAAAAGTTGTCTATACACTGCCCACCTGTAGGCCTATGTCTCCTCTGTCTGTGCAGACTCTTCTGTAGGCCTTTCTGTAGATGTGGAATCCTGCAACTTATATTGCAGCCATAAAGCATACAAGTATACATTAAGTAAAGTTATTTATGCACTTGCAGGTAGGCTAGTTCCTCCATATGACAGTTATCTGAGAGGGTTTATTCACTGTCCAGTGCAATGGAAACAAATGGACATTACAAAGTCTTATACTTTCTTTCCTTTGGAAAGTTAGAAAATGTCCACTTATATTTCAGCCACCACTTTCTTGGGAACAGATACAAGTGTGTATTATGTAAAAGTGCACAAAAGAGGAAAACACAATGTCATTACAATGAACTACACTCTGGAAAAATGTGATCAATAACTCATGGCAAAATATTTTTACATTAACATAAGTTTATCAGTTTTCACTTTCACAAGTCAAAGCAATTCATCATTACTCAAGATTTAACAGTTGAAATTACTATACGGCCTTAATTTAATGCAGCAAAAATTATTTTACAGTGTAGGCTACTAAGATCTTTTCTTTTTTTTCTCAGCCTTTTTCTTGGTTGCTTTTATAAACAGACAACCATTTATTTAACAGTGCCTTTTATAAAAGAGACTATAATATAGCAAAAAAAGACCTTCAAAAAAGTACTTCACTTTTATTTGTTCCCATGTTCTAGTGTGGTGACTCTGACATTACAATGAACAAAGTAATTATGCAATTATTAAAATACAAATATATAGGCTAATAAGTGATAAAAACATCTAACATGGCCACTTCTAACGGATTTAAATTGTCTGCTACTTTTTGCCAGCCCTCTCTCCTGGCTTTTGTAGACTTTGAGGTGTTCCTTGGTTAATTCCGAATAAACTTCGACTATTAGTTCTTGCTCTGCTGAGGAGAAAAACTGAGCGTGCTCTTTAGCCACGCTGAGCAGCCAATAGCAGAGTTGCTGATCAATATTTCTACTATCGATACATATCCCCTTTTAACCCAGCGCATGAAAGCGCAATTATCTCAGATAACTCAATCCAGCTATACTAATCATATCCGGCAAGTGTGTTCGAAGAACCTAATTAGCCAGATCATGATTAGCACGATGATATCATCTTGGATGTGTCATTTGATCTCGGATGTAATAAGCAACGTACGAAGAACGAGCCCCAGTTCGCTTCTTCCACGCTTGCTCTCGGGTTTTGCCATTTTGTCGTAGTATGCGTCGATATAAGACTCCAAACTTTCAATTGTCTCTTGTGCAAACGATTCCAGTTTCTTATGTTATGTAAAGATTACAGATTGAGTTGGGTAAATAACCTTTAAAGAGGGGTTTTGGCCTTAGCAGCGTCTCAGCGTGCCATCAGCATGCCTGATGTTGTCTGATTGTCTTTTAAGAGTTTTAATCTTAAAGGGATTGTTCACCCAAATTCTGTTATTATTTACTCACCCTCATGTGGTTCCACACACAAGACTTTTGTTCATCTTCGGAACACAAATGAAGATATTTTTCTGTCCCTCCACTGACAGCCTATGCAACTACCACTTTCAAGCCCCAGAAAGGGAGCAAGTAATCCATGTGTCTCCAGTGGTTTATCCGCAACTTAACAAAGCGACACGAGTGCTTTGTTTGTGCAAAAAAACACAATTTAGCACTTTATTTACAAAATATGAATCTCCATTGCGCGTTTACGAGAGCACCGTGGCGCATGTTTGTTCTGTTGATGCAAAAGCAGACGTTGTTGCATGAACGCATGCTGGAGATTAATATTTTGTAAATAAGGTGGTCAATTGTTTTTATTTAGTTTTTTCGCAAACAAAGCACTCTTTAATATTTTTTATAGATTAATGATGTCCATACTACCTTTCTGGGGCTTGAAAGTGGTAGTTGCGTAGCTGTCAATGGAGGGACAGAAAGCTTTCAGATTTCATAAAAAAGATCTTCATTTGTGCTCCGAAGATGAAGAGTAATTGACATAATTTTCAATTTTAGCTGAACTAACCCTTTAATGAAAGAAGTCTCTTATGCACACCTGTACAATTTAAAATAACTCTTTTCTATTTTTAATGTAATTTTTTCCTGTGATCAAAGCTGAATTTTCAGCAGCCATTCCTCATTCCCAGTGTCACATGATCCTTCCGAAATCAATCTAATATGCTGATTTGGTTCTCAAGAAACCTTTCTTATTATTATAAGAATAAGAATATATTTTGAATGGTATGGATGAGTGTCATTGGATACATTAGATTGCTTAAATTTTTCCCATCACATATATGGGGTATCATGCTTTATAATACACATCTGTGTGAGTTTATGTGTGTGTGCTGTGTCAGTCTGTACATGAACCAGTTCATCTGTTCTTTCTCAGATACCTGTAGTTTGTCCTTCTCTTTGAGGTATCCTCGCATTACGTTCTTTGCTTCATGATGTTTCAGCTGCGCTTCCTCCAATCTGTTTTCCAGAATGCGCAATTTCTATAAAACAAGCACACAAGTTCATTCATTTTCTTGCTTGAACTAACATATTTAGAAAGACTTGAGAGAAGGAAGAAGAGAATTTACATAGGAAGAATGACCACTTAAGGAAACTTATTGGCAGAGTTCCCTTCTTTACTCTAATTCTCATTATTAGGGACATTATTAGACAACCTAGTTCCTGGTTGTCAGGCAGAGGCTTCTGCTCTGTGGCTTCATGCTCTCGTACTGGAGCTTCAACTCCTCCAAACTCCTCCTCTGTGTGTCAGTGGTGTGTTTCATAGCATTCAGCTTCTTCGTTTTATAACACACACCTCCTTCTCCAGCACCGTCAGAGCCGACTGCACAACAAAAATTACTGTCAACCACAACTGATATGCAGGTGATTCTGTAACCACGGGCAATTTAACTGGATAGTACAAGTGAAAGAAGTGACAAAAGGTTTTTACTGATATAAAGGTTCATTGAACCCCACCTTAACAGGCATGTTCCTGAATGATGGATTCTCCATCCCACGGTCTTGAAAAACATCCTTGATTACTTGTTCCTCTCCCTGGAACAACCAAGACCAAGATATGCATCAAATACAGCTATAACGTGACTTAAAGGACAAGTTCGGTATTTTACACTTAAAGCCTTGTTTACAGATTGTTTCTGATGAAATAGAACGGTTAAGATTAAAATTTGGACACATGCTGCTTTCCCGAGAATTGAAACCTAAAATTCTCGGGACAGCAGTATGTGTCCAAATTTTAATCTTAACCGTTCTATTTCATCAGATGCGATCTGTAAACAGGGCTTTAAGTGTAAAATACCAAACTTGTCCTTTAAATGATATGGATATGTTTTAACATTACATGTGTGTGTTCATAATGTCTGACCTCAGCCAGTTTCTTGTGCATGTTTTCATTCTCATGTTTCAGCTGGACGATGGTTTCTGTTCTTCTCGATGGCAGACAGTCTGAGAGCTTTCAAAATACGCGCTTCTTTTTCTCTCTAGTGGACAGAGAGAAACATTCAGCGGCCATGCGAAGTTGGGTGTAATATCATGCAATATTAACTTTCTGTAGACTATTTTACTGAGCTCTTTATTCAATTTAAAAGTAATATAAATGTATTAAACAGCTATAGAAGCAACTTTGCTATATAATAACTCCAGGCTGACATTACAACACATTGCCATCCTTGAGAATACATGATTAATAAGAACAATAATAAGAAAACAATTGAAATACTCATTATTCCACTACTGCCGCAATATTACTGACTATTTAAGCAGGTTTTAAGTTAACGTTAACTGTTTCAGCTTAATTGGCGAAATCTGTAATAAAAAACTTAAGTTACCCAGAAGTTGAATTTTTCTCTGGAGCTCGGAAACTGGATTATGGATAGCTTGCTTATTGATGCCAGGCATTTTTATGAATAGTTATTATTTTATAAAGGTTTAAATAAAGATTTCTGTCTCTATCTGTGTTACCGCCAGTAATTTGAAACTTGTTTGTCTAAAACTCGTTGCTTAGCAACTCAACCACAGTGTAGCTGGACGTTGGCTCATGAATATTAATTAAGTGACATACCTTTATGCTCGAGAAAGTGGACATTACGTGCATGAGCTAATTAATATTTATTATTTTCTCAACCTGATCACATCACAGAATTATTTAATATATTGTAAGAAAAAATGAAGTGGACGTCGAAGATCTAAAAAAATGAAGTTTATTACAGCATAGTAGTAGCAAGGTACACAAAGCACCTTGGGTTCACCGGCGTCAGAATGAACCCCGAACATACCCAATCCTAAACCTTTTATCCTGGTCTTAATGTAAATGAAGTTGCTCTTCTCGCAACAGCTGTGGTCTGTATGTTAATGAAATTAAGACACCCCATGGTCCGTAGTGTCCCACAGAAGGTTCTCTGTTATTCTTTCAAATAAGAACAGCCAAAGGTTAAAGTGATAAGATTGTTTGAAGTCCCTGTAATCAAGATGGTTATTGGTTGCCCTCTGTGATATTATTTACATATTACTGAGATTGGATGTAATTGTCTCTATATGATAATTAAGCTATTTTAAGTGAAGGAACATTTTGATATATATATATATATATATATATATATATATATATATATTGGAGTGGAAGTTGGGAACAGACCATAATTTCTTATAATATACACTCCGAAAAAAACAAGTACAAACTGAAAAATGGCTTTGTCACATGGATGCAAAATTCTTTCTATCAATCTTTTGGTCTTGTCCTAGTCCACTGTTTTCAGCCCCTCATTGGACTTCTTGAGGATGGGCAGTATCTCTGGCATGAAGTATGGTCTGTCCACTGTGCCATCATTGCGTTCAAGATCCTCCACTGTTGGAACAATTTAGGTTGAGGCAAACAATAGCATGATCTTAACATGAAACATTTGCCAAATAGTATAAATGCTAACAATGGAAGCATCACCTTAAGAGCAAAGAAAGGCTTGATCTCAACAAAGACTCTAGAGAGTTCAGTTTATTATGGAGATCACATTAACAACATGCAAAGATTGAGAAAAGTGAAGCACAGAGTTAGAAAAAGAGGCAATAGAGCGGCAAACAGCGACAAATATCAGGCATTGAAAAGGTTATAATCTGTCGATACAATAACCAGAGCAGACTAAAATATAGGGCAATACACCTTTTTTTTTAGTTCACTTACTTCAGGTGCTTTTTTCATGTTCTGTTACACTGCACCATGAAATGACCACATTAGGCATATCATTTTCACATTTTTCAGATACATTTCCACAAATTCTTACAAAATGACGTTTTGGTCCCGGCTGGTATGACTGTAAACAGATGGTTTTTTTTTTTGTTGCTGTAAACATAGCGATACTGCAAAATCCTTTTGCGTTCTTCAAAATAATTAAGAGATTGATAAGTAACAATAATTAGGCACAAGTCGAGCACCTACATTACACTTTTACATGTCCTTACATTAAAATGTTCTACATAAATCACAAGTGCTATGTAAGCATATCTAATGGGGTTTAGGTCCACGTAAACAATTGTCATCCGTTCAATCAACTCATACTTTGAGTAAAAGACTGTTTCTGTCCTATGTGTCATGCCGTCCATTATGTGCGCCTCTTCAATGCTCTTGATTTAGTGACGTCTCTTCTTCTTGCTCCTGCTTAAAGGAACACGCTGACTTTTTGGGACTTTAGCTTATTCACCGTATCCCCCAGAGTTAGATAAGTCCATACATACCCTTCTCATCTCTGTGCGTGCCGTAACTCTGTCTGACGCACCCACCGCTAGCCTAGCTTAGCACAAAGACTGGAGGTAAACGGCTCCAGCTAGCACACTGCTCCCAATAAGTGACAAAATAACGCCAACATTTTCCTATTTACATGTTGTGATTTGTATAGTCAAAGCGTGTACAAATAACAAGGTCACATGAGACACAGACATCTTCTAACCGTATACATACTGGGAACTATATTCTCAGAAGGCGAAGCACTGCTACTTCTGCGGAGTAAATATGAGCTTCAAACATACAGTGACTGGGTTGAAATAATACAACGCTTTAGTGTAAATAATGATAAATAACTACAGTGGCGATTTGAAGGAAAGGCTGTTACTGTACCGTATAAGTCTCAGTACTGGCCAACACTAATGTGAATAATATACAGTATATTAACCCTGAGAATATAAATATACCGTTTCCAACAAAGTCCAGCATCTTTATTGTTCCACATTCATAATGGCAGTCAATGAACTTATGAGAATATATATCTGAATGACAGCATCCAGTTTCTTCAGTTGTACTGATGTTGTTCACTCGATCTTATAGACTGTATCTGCATTTAAATGCCATTTGGATTAAACATGTTGATGTAATATCTGACATTTGAGACAGACAGCTGTTCTGCTGGATTCAGATTCAGAATCAGAATCTGGAGATATTCATAAATCATAGTTCATATATCGTTTATCTCCTCCATAACATAATTTGAGCGGAGGAGGACTTTTATTTTATTACTCTCAGTATTATCAGTGAAACTGTCATTTCAACTGGATTTGATTTTAATTTAATATGAGATTTTGATTCAATTTTTTTGCACTTGTCTCACACACGTTACGTGTTCCTGAAGAGAGATCGAGAGTCTGAAGCTCAACAGACACAAAGTGAACAAATTCAAATGAGTTGAGGGCAAGTTTCTCTGCAGCAGGTGCAAAATGCCTTCAAACCATGAGAAACTGCACAAATTGAGCTGTTGCAGATCTACACTCTCTCTCACACACACACACACACACACACACACACAGATGTGAGTTGAGAACAGCAGTGCCGTGCATGCGTACGTATCATAGACTGTAAAGAAATATGGACGTAGTGTCCGTGACGTCACCCGTAGGTTTCTGAAGGGCATTTTTGAAGCCTAAAGTGGGCGGAGCCGGCCGTCACCATATTGGCCTTGCGTCACTCCCGGATAACAGAAAATAGGCAAACAGGCGGGGCGTGAGTGGAGCTAAGAAGCCTGGCCATAAATATGAGCCTGGCTATCTGAAATCACCTAGCTCGACGTCATCGAGTTAGCTGATGATGTAAAGCCAATTAAAAGTTCCTATTTTTGCCCTTCGAAATATTATAATAGTTAAAAGACATGGCTACAAGTGAGACTGTGTATTACTTCGAGAGTGTTTGTGCGTGACAGTGATTTATGTGCATAACGTTACATGTCAGTCACTCTTTCATGGTCCGTCAGCGCGGCATCGCTCAAGTTCGTAGAGAGCTTATTCAGTCCATTTTAAATTCTGAATTTGGCCGCCTCTCAAATTGGTTAAACCATATATTGCCTTTGAAGTGCAAGTAAATGCGCTAGAAAATCCGCGCTCATTCATGTGCATTTAATGCATGGACGGAGAAAGCGCCGACGCCTGCATGATTTCATCTGACAGTACATAAGCATATTATAATCCATCTGTTCCATGATAGCAGAACGAACGGGCCTTTATTGATGTTTTAAATTTGAAAACCCCAAAAAGCAAAGAAATTGTCAGACATCCATCCATGTTCACAGAGGAAAACAACTGAAATACAGCGCTGGTTGTTGTCTCAAACGATAACGACGGAATCCAAAGACGTGGGCTTTGTACCCAAGTATAAAATTTTATGAAATAATCCCGAAAAAAAGCACAAACACTGCAGAGAAGGCAAGTTCAGCAGCTAACATTTGCTGAGGTGAAGTGACGGCTAGTAACAGCAGACAAACGGCTAGCATTGACAGCGGCAATCCATCTGTCACTCAAGTGGCCACGCCCTTAAATTTAAATATTAATCAACTAAACGGACGAGTTATAAAAAAAATTCACCCCCCTCACAGTTGTTATGAAGGGCAAAATTAGCTGTATAAACCAAAACCACATAGAGATCCAGGCTGTAAACATGTTTTTTTCTGCTGTAAAGTTGGTAATTTTTAGAGCCCGACCGATAAATCGGCGGGCCGATATTATCGGCCGATATTAGGCATTTTTCAAACTATCGGTATCGGCATTTATAATGGCCGATAAATGAATATTTAAAAATAAAATAAAAGCAGACGAAACACGCTTCAACCATGTTATGAGTGTTGGCGCTGCATAGTTTGTCCACCAGAGGGCACTATACAAGGAAGATCGCTCGGGCTAGAGGAGTGCATGAACAGAGTCCAGAGTTCACCTGAGTCGGGAGACGGCAGCGCCGGATGATTCTGTCAGCATTAAAGACTTTTAAAATAATTTAACTCGCGTTCATGTTTGAATGCCTTGTGTTTGTGATGCAAAAGACTATGCGCGCTAACCATTACCATAGTAAACATAGTAAACGCTTGAAGATACGCATAGTGTAAAAACATAGTACGCTTGAAGAAATCCGACCAATCATAAAGGCTATCACAGTCATGTTTTTATTTTATCTGTCAGTAGCCTACGTCTCGTCTCTTTATACCGGACTAACATAAAATAAAGCAACTTTTTTTTCGGGAGCTTCCTCTGTTTCTCTGACTGAAAATATCTGTATGGGAGTCGAGAGAGTGCTAAAGCTCCTCAGGTCGTATTTTTGGTGGCATATATTTGTAGAAATTATCATTCTTTCTAAATGTGATGTAAATATGTCCTGTAACTACCAGATAAACAGTAAGTTAACAGACGCGACTGAAGAAGTAAGTGTGTCCTCTTTCTTTTGTGAAATTGTAACCTGTGGTAAAACATCGATGCTTGGGTTTTAAATATTCAAGTAAACAACAAAAATGCCAGCAAACGGCCGCTTTTATCATGTTTGTTTTCAACGCTGTTTCCAGTGATTTCTGATTAGTTTTCTGCCTAAATAAAGTAATGATTACTGTATTTATAACTAGCATATCTGTAGTTCCAGTTTTTGAATTGTAAAATGTAAGTTAGGCACGCGAGGAGTGAACATTTAGACATAGAGAAAAAGTATCAAACAGCCTGTGCATAAAAGTTAGCTTTTCTTTTACACGTGTGTGAAATCCAAGTGTGCGTTGCTGACTTCGTTTAACCGCAGCATTAACGAGTCACATAATGTATTTAGTGCATCACTAAGTAGTAGATTTTAGAAGGCAGGCAGCAAATGATGATTGAAAATGGTTTGTTGTAGCTTGATGGAATAGATGGATAGAATTAAAAGAGTGCAGGTAAAGGGATAAGCAAGTTGACATTGTAATTATAAGGTAGCTTATAACATTGACATTTGGCAGACGCTTTTATCAAAAGCGACTTACATTGCATTTCAAGGTACACATTTACAATCTTATCAGTTCTTCACACACACACACACACACACAATTACATGATTTATTACTGTCAATATTAATAATAATAGTTGACTTTTTTGTTCAAAGGACTTTAAGTTTCATATCTTAAGTTTGTATTTTTATACATTATATTTATCAGAACTTTAATATATTCTGTTCTGTTGTGACAATAAAACAAACAAGTTTATTTTTAAACTGCATTATCATATTATTTTAGTAAGGCTGAGGACTCTTAAATAACGACAAATAACTAATGTTAGGGAAATCTGTTCATGTTTTGTTACGCGTTTCTGGATTTTTAAAAATATATATATATATATATATATATCGGCCGATATATCGGAATATCGGATTTTTAAATCACCAAATATTTGTATCGGTATCGGCCTTAAAAATCCTTTATCGGTCGGGCTCTAGTATTTTTAACATGAGGGAGATACAGATTTGACTCACTTCTGCAGCCAGGCCAAGCGGCCAGTTAATGAATTGCAGTTTAACTCACTTCCGTGTTGGTTTCAAGAGAGAGACGGGGAGGTTGCCACTTGGTACGTATACGTGTGTGTGCGTGTGTATGTCTGTTTGACTGTGTTGAGTGAGTGTGTGTGTGTAAGACTAAAACTATTGGTCAAAAAACATTTTCGTAAACTGAAATAAATGATACATTTTACCATAAATGAGAAACTAAAACTAAACAAAACTAACAACTGTTACTGAAAAACTAACCGAAATGAAATAATAATTATATAATTATAGTAATAAATAAGTATTTCCATCATTTCTAGACCTTATGCAAACACAACTGTACTTTAACACCAAGTAAGATAAGCATCATATATGAAACTAAACAAGACACCACAGATATTAGACAGGATACCACACTGAGCAGAAAACAGGAAAGAAAAACCAAATAGCCTAGCATGTCAAACCACAAACATTTGTCAGAATAGAAGAAAACTAAATGTCTGGTCTGAATAGAACACATGAATATATGAGTATAACTATGAGTATATGATATTAAAAGATGCAATAGACTAAAAGCATAAATGGATCAATACAAGAATAATGTGTGAAAGGATTAATCATAGAAATAACCATAAAAGAATAATCATACGCATAGTTTTTGTTTAACAAGATTTAATTTTTATTATGAATGAGTATGAATGAATAATTTGTACTTTTAAGTTGCATTTGTTTGGTTCTTTGTTCAATCTCAAACAATTATTATAACTATAATTACTAAAACTAAATATATAAAAACTAAATAGAAATGTGTTCACAAAATAAAATCTAAACAAACACTTGCATGTTATTTGTGAGGCTTTATCAATGTGAGGCTTTATTTTTTAGGCTTTTGGCGCTATAGCGAGCGATAACAAACATGCGTCTTTCGGAAGAACATTGAAGCCGGAACTACTTCTCTCTCTGTGTGCGTCTATGACGAGTCACGCAGGTACTGGGCTACTCCGCAGCGATCCGAACCAGGGTAAAATAGTCTCAATGTAATCACTTATTATAGGTGTACCATAGTGATTCAGGATAAGACAAAAACACGGTTTGGAAAATGGATTCATGATGAACTCGCTCATTATATAAATTTTGAACAGAAAAAAGTTAAGGACTTTTATTTAATGCAAATTGCTCAAAACTTTTCAAAATATGATGCGACCCCCCACAGAGCTCGCTGAGGCCCCCTTGTGGGCCGCGACCCCCCTGTTGGGAACCGATGCTCTACACGACATCTGCTGCTCCATATCGCTGCGTATCTGCTAACCCTCCTAATGAACATCTATGGAAAAGTGCCAGATATAAGTGGCTGTGGATGTAGTGTAACACTCCAATAGAATATTTTGTGGAGTTTACACTATATGAAGAGAACAATTGTCCCGTTTCTGAAATTAACAGTATGGAGGAGAAATAACAAATGTCAACACAAATAGTTAATCAGAAAACCCAAGTGTATTATACAAAACAAACAAAAATAACAATATGTATACAATTAACAATTTCACAGCGTTTACAATAGTGTGCGTGCGTGCGTACGTGTGTGTGTGTGTGTGATAAATCCTTAAGTCCAGCGTGCTGCGCGCTAGGTGCAAAGATCAGATCCCACTGGTGGTGTGGAGAATCCGTGAGCAGTTTCTGACTGTTTAAAGTCTTCCAGGAAAGTAATCCATCAATTCAAGATACAGATACAATATCATATATTGATGATGATGATTAGTGCACAACAAAAGGGTTAAATATATCATATATTTTTATTGACAAGAACACATTTCCTTTGCCAACACTTAGCGTCAGATAACTTAAAGACATTACTATACGCTGATTTCACGCAGCCGTTATTTTGAAATCGAAAGCGAGGCTCCGGTGGGAAGAAAACCGGAAGTGTCGCCTTTAATCACAGGAGAGTCGGTAATGCGATGGCGTATTGTTGTGTTTAATGATATTGTGTCAATTCTAAAAATGTACAAACATTTCTTTCATACTTTAGACTATATACAGTGAAATTCATTTATAAATAAAATATTTTTTTTATATATAATTCAGAATGTAAAAAACGAAGCAGGAATGAACTATATACATATCCTATATTGGATATTAACATCCAATAGTGTAAATCGCGGCAGCAGCTTTAGGTTGGTAATCCAAGGCATTGTTGTTTATCTTTACTTCCGGGGTTCTTCCAACCGGAGCCTCACTTTCGATTTCAAAATGGCGGCTGCGTGAAATCAGCGTATTGCTACATTGCTATGCCATTGCTACACTTTCTATGACTGCTCCAGAGACGACTTGTTGCTAATTTTGCTCATACACACACCCACCCACCCACACACACACACCAACCTGGACCTGGAGGTGGACACACACACACAGACTCAGACACACACACCAACCTGGACCTGGAGATAATAATAATAATGTCTAGTCTGATTAATAATAATAATAATGTCTAGTGAGTCTGGTTCGATTCTGATTCGGTTACTTGCGCTTCGTGAGGCGTAACTTACACGCACACACACGCAAGGTCTCTCGCCTCCTCTCTCGCTACGTATGCGCGCTCTTGCTCGCTCGCTCTAGATTCCGGGAGATTTTAACTAATTTGCGGGCATCAGGGAGCCGCTATCAACATGCGGGAGACTCCCGGAACTTCCGGGAGAATTGGGATGTCTGCCGTTGCCATGATTTTTGGAATGACTGATCGCGAGAGGAAAAAATGACGTTAGTCGCATAACATTGGATAATGTAAAGAAACGGCGTCATTTCGCAATAGTTTTTTATCGATATTTAGAAAAGAATCGCAAAAGTTTTGCGCGAATCTGTAATGGAAACGCGACAGCGTTTAACATAGACTAACTTCTCAAGAGTTATGTTGTGCAACAGTGTTCATTATACTGTGATGAATGTGGGGATTTATCTTTGTGTTCGGCTTTGATGCCGCCCATTTGAACCTTTCTGCAGCACTTTGTCGTATTGACTGAAGACAGGGATAATTGATTTCACCTGGAGTAGAGGATATTTAAGAGAGGAGAGGTGAGAGAATGGGCTCTCGACAGTGGTGAACGTGACTGGCTTTTCCGCGCTCGGCAAATAAATGGGTACGCTTGGTGTTGCTCGAGACCGTTAGGGTTTGTCCAGCAACGAAGATAGCTAGATAGATTGTATCGGTGTAGTTAGATAATAGTGGGACGGGTGTAGGAGCGCTGGCCACATGTTCCCGGAGCGGTTTTAAGAGCTGCGTTGCACAAAGAGACATTGTGATTCCCAAAGAGAAACGTGCTGCACAAAGAGGACTAATTAATGCCAGTTCCATTATGATTAATCGCTGCGACTGTGGGACGCGAATAACTTGAAGAAGAGCGCGTGCTGTCTCTGTGGACAAATTCGGCACGGCTGATTCTTTTCCCTAGACCC
This sequence comes from Leuciscus leuciscus, assembly GCF_965113295.1. Taxonomy (NCBI): domain Eukaryota; kingdom Metazoa; phylum Chordata; class Actinopteri; order Cypriniformes; family Leuciscidae; genus Leuciscus; species Leuciscus leuciscus. Next base: position 33,023 of record NW_028118403.1, read on the forward strand.
CGGGATGGGGTCTTGTCTCCTGGAAACGGGGAAGTGGTTTATATTTTAATATTTCATGTGTGGTGTGAGTGTGACTGTTGTGGTTTCAGAGTTTTAGACGTTATATGGACATTATACTTCGGGTACGCTGGACTGGGGACGTGCTGATTTTTCCACTTGATAAACTGCTTGCTGTTTGATCACGATTGCTATTGTGCCGTGCGGGGCTGAGGATAACCACTGGAGTGCAGTGTAGTGACGTTTTTGGAGTTTCACTTGTGTATCGCCGTTTGCCTTAGTGGGAGCGTACTGAGTAAATGTTTGTTCAACTTCTTTAAATGCTGCTTTACATAATGAGTATATTTTTCTAAATTAACTTGTCAATAAAGTGATTATTTCCATAAAGTCTGGTGTGTGATGTACCCTCTGTCCTCCAGAAAATTTGGTTAAACCTCTTAAAAATAGAAAGGTTTACTACACTGGTGGCAGCGGTGGGACGATAAATAAATAAATAAATATGGAGGGAGGGGGTATGTCTGTGTCCCAATTAGGGGCGAGTTCATCGGTTTCAAATGGTGATATGATAGCTGCTAACTCTAATGTAATTTCAGTTCCTCGCCCCCTTTTCATGCCAGAAACATTTACTGGGGTGGGACGGGAATGGTCTGAACAATTTGAGATGGCGGCGCAAGTAAATGGGTGGGATAATGAGCTTAAGTTAAAGTTTATGTCTTTATTATTTTCGGGTCGAGCCAGGGATATTTATGGTGGACTTCCTTATGAAGCAAAGAATAATTATGTTCTTTTAAAAGATGCAATGGGTAAGTGTTTAGAGCCTTGTGAGAGTGCAGACTGGAATCGGGTGAGCTTTTCCTCCCGACGTCGGCTCCATAACGAGACTGCTCGTGAGTTTGGTAATGCATTAAGACGCTTGATTTATAAAGCTTACCCTTCTGCTGATGGTGCTACGCAAGATTTACTGGCTCATGATCACTTTGTTGCACACGTAGGTAGCGGTGACATACGTATACATTTGCGTAGTGCAAAACCTGCCACTTTGGAAGGCGCAATTAATTTAGCATCTGAATTGGAACTTATTCGGAATTTAGAACATACACATTGTTCAGATTCTAAAGTTCGTGGTCTGAGTCTGCAGAATTCATCGGATAAGGTTGAAGTTTTACTGGGCATAGTGGAGGAGTTGCGTCAGGAGGTTAAGGCTTTACAAGTTACTGTAAAGGATATACAGGTGAAGTCTGCACGCACCACTCCTCTGAAAAATTCATCTGAGCCACAGGACCGTTTTCGGACCGAAGCATGTTGGGAATGCGGTTGTACTAGACACTTGCGCAGAAATTGCCCTTATTTGCAGGGAAACTAGAGGGGGCGGGCACAACAGGCCAAATGTCTGCCCCCACGACTGTGTCTGATAAATTGGCCTCAGTTTCTTCAACCGATGCTGGAGTTTTTCTGACTGGTAAAGTAGGTGGGTGTGAAACACGTTTATTGATTGACACTGGTGCACAGGTTTCTATTGTACCCAAGCAGTTTTGGCTAAAAGTAACTAATGGGGGGTCCTGTTTAGATGGATATCAGGGCAGAGTAGCTGTGGCGAATGGTGGAGAAATGGTAATTTTGGGTCGTTGGCAGACTGTATGTCAATTTGATTCTTTGGCTGTTGTCGCTGAGTTTTTGGTGGCTGATGTTACCCCCCAAGAATTACTGTTGGGTACAGACTTTCTTTCCAAATTTGGGGCAGTTATTGATCTGGGTGAAAAATGTTGCCGGTTAAAGAAGCTCCCCTTGTTTAGTGAAGATGGTAGTGGACAACCTAAGGTAGTTAGGGTGCAGGCAGATATTATGATTCCTCCTCGTACTGAAGCTATTGTACCTGGTAAAGTAGAAGGACTTCTTCCACAACATTATGAGGGTATGGTGGAGCCTTTCTCCATCATGCTCCCAACATGTGACGTTTTGGTAGCTCGAGTGGTTTGTAAGGTTGAGGAAGGGGTTGTGCCAGTGCGAGTCATTAATGTGTCAGAAGATAATTGTGTTTTAAAGCAAAATATGAAGATTGGCACTTTTTTTCCCGATGTAGAGGTAGGGGATAGTGCGTTGACTACCAAAGTGAATGAGTCAATTTCCTCCCCTCCTTTGACTGTAGACTATTTAGTGTCACATTTTGGGTTGAAGGATCGGGGGTTTAATTCTAGTCAGATGCGGGCAATTGCGGAGTTATTACATCGTAATGCGTCTGTATTCAGTAAGGGGGATAATGATTTGGGGAGAACTCATCTTGCTTTGCACAAAATAGATACTGGCTCTGCACAGCCTGTTAAATTGCCCCCTCGGCGTGTACCTTTGCACCTCCAGCAGGAGGTTGTTGAGCAGATAAAACAGATGCAAGATAATGACATTATTCGTCCATCATGTAGTCCGTGGGCAGCACCTGTGGTTTTGGTCAGAAAAAAAGATGGCAGTCTTCGTTTTTGCGTAGATTATCGTAAACTAAATGACGTTACAAGGAAGGATGCATATCCCCTCCCTAGGATTGACGATGCTCTCGATAGCCTAACAAATGCCTGTTGGTTTTCTACTTTAGACTTGGCAAGTGGCTACTGGCAGGTGGAGGTGGACCCTCAGGATAGACCTAAGACTGCATTCATTTCTCGTCAGGGTTTATTTGAATTTAACGTTTTAAGTTTTGGGTTATGTAACTCTCCAAGCACTTTTCAACGCCTGATGGATGTTGTTTTGGCTGACCTGCAGTGGACCACTTGTTTAGTGTATCTAGATGACATCATTGTTTTTGGGCGAACCTTTCAAGAGCATCTTCAGAGGTTGGATGAGGTTCTTTTGAAACTTCGTCATGCTAATCTTAAGGTTAAACCTTCCAAGTGTACCCTTTTTTCCTCCCAAGTGCAATACCTGGGTCACGTGATATCTTCTGAGGGAGTAATGGCAGATCCATCTAAGGTAAAAGCAGTACGGGCTTGGCCTACACCTAAAACCCAGACGGAGGTGAGAAGTTTTGTAGGATTAGCCTCCTATTATAGAAGATTTATTAAAGGGTTTGCTGAGATTGCTCGCCCTTTACATCAGCTCACCGAAAAGGGAAAAAGATTTGGTTGGGGGGAGGACTGTCAAGAGGCCTTTCAACAATTAAAAGCTAGTCTTATTAGTGCTCCCGTTTTGGCCTATCCAGACCCTAAAAAGCCATTTATTTTAGACACTGATGCCAGTGATGTGGGAATCGGGGCTGTATTGTCTCAAGAGGATGGGGGTTTGGAGCGGGTGGTGGCGTATGCTAGTAGAGCTTTGACTAAACAAGAACGGAAGTATGCCACCACAAAGAAGGAGCTGCTTAGTGTGGTAACTTTTACAAAGCACTTTAAACATTACTTGCTTGGGAGGGAGTTTTTGTTGAGAACTGATCATAGTTCATTGCGCTGGCTGCATAACTTCAGTGGGGTGGAGGGGCAGTTGGCTCGCTGGTTAGAGCAACTGGCCAACTTTCAATATAAGATCATTCATAGACCGGGGAAGCAGCATGCCAATGCTGATGCTCTCTCAAGGCTCCCCGGATCTGGGAGTGGAAGCAACAGGGAGGAGAGTGGTAATTTCCCTCAGTCTAAGGTACAAGTTACAGTAGTTCGAGCAGTGAGTGAGGCTGATGGAATGGGGGGTCCCATAAGGGAAATGCAGGAGATCGAAGATGATTTGGTTAAGGCTCAGCAAGAGGACCCAAATATTCGGCTGCTTATTCAGTTGAAAAATGGGTCAGGGGATGATTGTAGGGAAGCTGAGCTAAACCCTGCCCTTGTTAAGTATTTGCCAGTGTGGGACCAATTGCAGATCCAGAATCAGCGGTTGGTGAGGATACCTCCAGCAAATTCCGACGCTGTTTCGGCAATACAGGTGGTTTTGCCTAGAAGTCTGGTTCCAGGGGTGTTGTCCATGCTGCATAATACATCCACTGGGGGGCATTTAGGGATCCATAAGTTACAAGCTAAGGTGAAGGATCGTTTTTATTGGCCTGGGTGGTTTGGGGATGTTAAAAAATGGTGTAGGGAGTGTCATGATTGCGCTTCTCGAAAGGCTCATGGAAAGGCCCCTTGTGCCCCTCTTCAGATGTCTGTTGTATCCCGCCCATATGAACGTGTGGCTGTAGATATACTGGGCCCATTACCAGAGACTCTAAATAAAAATAAGTATATTTTAATTATTGGTGATTATTTTTCTAAATGGACCGAAGCATTCCCTCTTCCTAATCAAGAGGCTCAGTCCATTGCTAGAGTGTTGGTAGAGGAGTGGGTGTGCCGGTATGGAGTACCGCGGAGTTTGCATTCGGATCAAGGGAGAAACTTTGAGTCTAACCTGTTTAAGGAGTTGTGTAGATTGCTGCAAATAAACAAGTCTCGTACTTCTCCGTATCGCCCTCAATCTGACGGGCTAATAGAACGGTTTAATCGCACTTTATTATCAATGCTTTCATTGTTTGTGGATGAAAATCAGATGAACTGGGATAGGTTGCTGCCATATGTGATGATGGCCTATCGTAGTAGTGTGCAGACAAGCACTGGGTTTACACCGTATAAGGTGTTATTCGGGCAGGAGATGGTCCTTCCAGTGGATATTATGTTGGGAGTAGATAATATGCAGAAATTTCAGTCTGTAAATGAATATGTGGCTGGAGTAGCAGAAAGTTTATCTACAGTGGTAGAAGCAGTAAAAAGGCATCAGAGTCAAGCGTCTCAGCGACAGAAGACATGTGCTGATTTTCGAGCAAATTTCCACTATTATGTAGTTGGTGAATTAGTTTGGATTCAAAACAAAGCACGTAAACGGGGTGTGTGTCCTAAGTTGCAGAGACGATTTAAGGGGCCATTTAAAATCTTAGAAAGGGTGTCGGATGTGCTGTATAGAGTACAGCTCTCAGAGGGGGGTTCTGAGAGTGTTGTGCATTTCAATCGAATGAAACCTTATGTTGCTTGTTCTGTTTCAGAATCTATGGGGCAGGATGACCAAATTACTCCTGTGGACCGGGCTGCTGAACGACACCCGGAGGTCCAAAGCCGTGCAGAAGGACATGATTTCATATGGGGGTATCATCAACCTGCTGTTCCAGAGGCTGTCCAGACAAGAGAGAAGCCTGCTGCATTTAGCATCGAAGGAAATCCACTATCGAAGTCTTCTGTGGAAGGTGGTCTTTCCAGGGGAAATGTAAATCCTGCTCCTGTGGACACCGGTTTAGGTGAGATGCAGCAGGAGAGTGGGCACCAGAGGATGGAAGTTGGAGGCTCCCTTCCAGAGCTATGTCCACAAAGGATGCAGCCAGCTCGTTCTCGGAGACCACCAGCTTGGTCTAAGGATTATAATTTGATGTGACTCGAGGACGAGTCCGGTCTACCCGAGGGGAGGGGATAGTGTGATGAATGTGGGGATTTATCTTTGTGTTCGGCTTTGCCGCCCATTTGAACCTTTCTGCAGCACTTTGTCGTATTGACTGAAGGCAGGGATAATTGATTTCACCTGGAGTAGAGGATATTTAAGAGAGGAGAGGTGAGAGAATGGGCTCTCGACAGTGGTGAACGTGACTGGCTTTTCCGCGCTCGGCAAATAAATGGGGACGCTTGGTGTTGCTCGAGACCGTTAGGGTTTGTCCGGCAACGAAGATAGCTAGATAGATTGTATCGGTGTAGTTAGATAATAGTGGGACGGGTGTAGGAGCGCTGGCCACATGTTCCCGGAGCGGTTTTAAGAGCTGCGTTGCACAAAGAGACATTGTGATTCCCAAAGAGAAACGTGCTGCACAAAGAGGACTAATTAATGCCAGTTCCATTATGATTAATCGCTGCGACTGTGGGACGGGAATAACTTGAAGAAGAGCGCGTGCTGTCTCTGTGGACAAATTCGGCACGGCTGATTCCTTTCCCTAGACCTCGGGATGGGGTCTTGTCTCCTGGAAACGGGGAAGTGGTTTATATTTTAATATATCATGTGTGGTGTGAGTGTGAGTGTGACTGTTGTGGTTTCAGAGTTTTAGACGTTATATGGACATTATACTTCGGGTACGCTGGACTGGGGACGTGCTGATTTTTCCACTTGATAAACTGCTTGCTGTTTGATCACGATTGCTATTGTGCCGTGCGGGGCTGAGGATAACCACTGGAGTGCAGTGTAGTGACGTTTTTGGAGTTTCACTTGTGTATCGCCGTTTGCCTTAGTGGGAGCGTACTGAGTAAATGTTTGTTCAACTTCTTTAAATGCTGCTTTACATAATGAGTATATTTTTCTAAATTAACTTGTCAATAAAGTGATTATTTCCATAAAGTCTGGTGTGTGATGTACCCTCTGTCCTCCAGAAAATTTGGTTAAACCTCTTAAAAATAGAAAGGTTTACTACAATACTAACCATTCAACTCCGGATTGATTCTGGAATCTTCGGCTTAGCTGGGGGAATAAGCATTAAGCACCGGCAACAATCCGTCCTCTAACTAACGCATGCTCATGTTTTGATTCAGATCGTGCTCGAAGAGGAGGGGGCTAGTCGTGCCTCCGTTGTCAGTTTGTGAGAGAGAGGGAGGAGGGAGCAAGCTGCGCGCAGCTCTACAATAAAATAAAATGTTACCCATATTAAAATAGTAAAAAAAATCGGAATCAATCCATGGCGGTCAGCGTTGGTATTGTGGCGGGCCGCCACAAATTAATGAATGTGTGGGAAACCCTGTAATCAACACTGAGAAGGTTTGAGCTCCACTGAAGGACTTCATATTGTCATTAAAGCTGCTTATGGGCTAAACATTCATTTTCTTCACAGGGATTGTGAGAGACATTGTTACTTCAATGTATATGTAATGAGTGATTATAATCAAGGTATTAATCAATATTTTTCCTTCTAAATATCAAATGAGTTAAATGACTTCTCTGGGGATTTTACTTTGTTATAGAAGTTACCAGTGTGATTACTGAAATGTTCTTTTCATGTATTCTTTAATGTCTGTGTTTGATATCTGAATGCAATAACAGTGCTTGCTCATTTAGCCCGGCTTCCAGAAATGAAATATGGATTTGTTTTGTGTTTGAGAAAGGTCTTCAACGTGTTAAAACATAGGGTCATTGAAGCCAATAGTTTAAGGGACCATTTCTTTGAAAAAAACCAAAATACAATAACAGCAACTTGACTAATCATTGTTCCTCACCTCCTCTTCCTCTATCTCCTTCAGGATGGTTGCCAGATCTTTGCCCTGTAGTTCCTCCTTCAGCAGCATCAGTTTCTGCTCAACCTCAGACAACAGCTGCAGTGTTTGTTCTTCTGAGTCTGGAGTCAGCTGTGGTGTCGGACCCTTCATCTGCCAGAGACCAAGAGGAATGCTCAGACATTTCATGCATGCATCATTTGAATGTAAAATTAAAATTAAAGGGATGGTTCAGAGTAAATTCAACCCAGGGTCCTTTGCACCATGACCTCAAGCCAAACACCCCTGGAATGCTTGAGGTCATGGTGCAAAGGACCCTGGGTTGAATTTACTCTGAACCATCCCTTTAATTTTATGAAGAATACTTTCTGTGCACCAAAAAAACCAAAATGTCAACTTTTTGAAGAAGAAGATGGCTTAGTGTACAGCCGAATGGCTTAGTGCAGGTGCTAATGGATCAAGGTTGATCAGTTTGCCCTTCTTCTTTGTAATGCAAGTCTTTGGTCAATGGTTGCTTGGTCAATGATTGACTCCGACTGCTGCTTCAGCTTGACACGGGTGATGACATCCTCATCATTGCTCCTGTTGTCCTCATCTGTTGACAGAAAAGACATCCAGGTGTGTTAGGTGTGTGTCACCTCTGTCTGCTAAACGTAATAGTTCTGTTATTGTTCCATATGGATCAACAGCATTCATAGTTCCCATGTACCAGTAGGCCAGTCTCTCAGTCACACACACATTCACACGTAAACGTGATCTGGCCTTTGAGACATTAACAAATCCACCACCACTCTGTACAACAGAAGGGTGAGCTTTAACTTCCACACAGTGTACAGATTAAGGAATGGAACTAAATCAGAACAGCACAGGTGAACATCTTGATAAGAGGGAGCTTTTGAACTGTGTACATCAAAAAACACATGGCCGTTCCTGGTCAAGAGCTTTCCAAGTTCACAAATCAGTGATCACTGGTGCAAAATGAAAATCAGAGTGCCCAAGATAAAGAAGTATAATGGGAAAAAAAGTTTTAAACACATACAGTATGCCAAGTTCTTAGATATACTGTATGTAATCTTTGTATCCGTGTTGATTTCATATGGCTTTTATGTTCAACAAGAAGTTTAAATTTAACAAATGTCATGTGGTGTAACCATCAAGTAAAAACTAATAGCATATTTTATTTATACCTCGATGAATGATAAAATATATTTTTCAAGCTAAAAATTATTTGTAAATATATCAAGTAGGATTTTTTATTGAGGAGTTTTTTTTTTACTATATGATATGTGTGACTTCACGCCCCAAAAAGCTTAATTCAGATATAGGACACATGTATGGAAGCCCATTTCCGCCATTAAGCAATAATTATGAGATAAGAAGTCAGTTATGGCATAACAAATTTAAATGATCAAGAAAAGTCATAAGTATTACAAAGCGTTGAAATTATGAGATAAAAAGTCAATTATGGCATAAAAATTTAAATTGTCAGGAAAAGTCACAATTACAAAAAGTTTTAATTAAAATATAAAAAGTAAATTATAACATAAAAAGAGTAAATGAAAACAAAAAGTTATAGAAAAAAAATCATAATTGTGATAAAACATTTAGACTTTTTATCTCATAATTATGACTTGGTATTTCACCAAAGCATGATTTTTTTTCTTATGTGGCAGAAATGAGATTCCATGGTGATATGAGCTAGTGTCTCACCATCAAAAGAGTCCTGTTTCTGGTCCTCACGGAACAGAATGCGCGTGTTATCCTTGGGTAGATCTTCTGCTATCTTGGCAAGGAACTGCAAAGGGTCATGAAATAAACAACATATTAGTAATATTAGTAAGCGTTATTTTACAACTTCCAAAAAAGTAAAATATGACATATATTCCTAAAGTAAACAAAACAGTCAATGTTTCACTAGTTACAAATCTTCTACAAGCCAAAATACAATAACAGCAACTTGACTAATCATTACTGTCCATTTTGTTTTTTTTGGTGCACAGAAAGTATTCTTCATAAAATTAAAGGGATGGTTCAGAGTAAATTCAACCCAGGGTCCTTTGCACCATGACCTCAAGCCAAACACCCATGGAATGCTTGAGGTCATGGTGCAAAGGACCCTGGGTTGAATTTACCCTGAAACCAGGGGGTTTATGTATTTGACAAGATTCATTAGTACCAGTGGTATGTGTTGAAGTTTTTCACTGAGGTGCTTCACTCCTGCTTTGGCAGCGTTCAGTGCATGTTTGAGTCCGTACAGACGATCTTTAGCTGCATCACGGCGCTGCTGCGTCTGCTCAAGCTGCTGCTGAAGCTCACAAACCTGCAGAGAGCTGACCGAGGACAATAATGTTATGTTACTATTCAGTCACAATAACAGAGAATGTGAAGTGATATCATATTCACACTGTCTACAATGTCTGCTCTTACCTTGAGAGTTCAGTTTCTACTGAGTATTTCATATCCTGAAGCTGAGTTTGAAGCATATTCCTCTCTTCCTTCAGTGGAAGCAGCAAACTCTCATTTTCTGCCTTCATCTTCAACAAACGTTCCTGTGTTTTTCTCCGAGAGATAAACAGGCCCACTAGTTCCTATTACAAGAGAAATCAGGAATACACATTGCTTAACACAAGAACAGAATAAACATTGCTTAACAAGGAGTAATCTATAATATACTTCAATGTATATGTAATGAGTGATTATAATCAAGGTATTAATCAATATTTTTCCTTCTAAATATCAAATGAGTTAAATGACTTCTCTGGGGATTTTACTTTGTTATAGAAGTTACCAGTGTGATTACTGAAATGTTCTTTTCATGTATTCTTTAATGTCTGTGTTTGATATCTGAATGCAGTAACAGTGCTTGCTCATTTAGCCCGGCTTCCAGAAATGAAATATGGATTTGTTTTGTGTTTGAGAAAGGTCTTCAACGTGTTAAAACATAGGGTCATTGAAGCCAATAGTTTAAGGGACCATTTCTTTGTTAAAGCCTTACTTTCCAGTTAGACTAAAGTGTAGCTCTCCTTGAGAGAAAGAATGCATTATCTTGATGTTTTGAGAGGACTCTCCTGTTTATAGTTAGAGCCTGGCCAAATCCAACCTTAGAGAAGCTGTGTGTCGGTGTGTGTGTGTGTGTGTGTGTTAGTCTTCTTGGTTACAGGTTAAGGAACCACTGGCATTATTGGAGATTGACTGAGTTATTGTTCTGGACATGCTGGCGCCCAGCAATGCAGATCTGTGACCTGGAAGGTCACGACGTGTCTAACTTCAGGGTCTGAGTGTCAGCGGCATAATCGATAGAGATATGCTTCCGTCTATATGTATATGTGTGGAAAATTACTATGTTTATCTATTTCTTAGCCAATCAGAAACTGCAACCTGAATAAAGGACGTAGCTTAGACCTTGGTGAAGGGTATAACTGCTGTGTGTGTGTGTGTGGTGTAGGATATAACTGCTGTGATCTTTGTAACTGTAAGTGGGGCGGCCTACGAACTACTGTGTGAGTCTTGAAGCTGAACTTCTGCTGATGAAACTGCAAACTATCTTCAGTAAAACTTTTCTTTAATTTATTATAATTCTGACTCCGGGGTCTTCTTTCAAACATCTGGTCCTTGTGTCCTAAACTGTTACTCCCCTAACACACTGAAAACAGTTGAATGTTGTGTTGTGTGTCCTCACCCGTGGGTCTGTGACTCCAGTGGCCTCTCTGATTTGCTGGAAAGCTTCCTCAAAAGGAGAGATGGCTTCCACTTCTTCTACTGCGTTGGCCTCGCTGCTCAGCTCGTCGGGGAGCTATTTTTCAACATTGATAATAATAAAAAAGGTTACTTGAGCACCAAATCCATATTAGAATGATTTCTGAAGAATCATGTGACATTGAAGACTGTATATGATGCTGAAAATATAGCTTTGCATCACAGGCATAAATTATATACTTAAATAGAAAACAGTTATTTTAAATTGTAATAACATATTTCGCAACATTACTTTATTTCTCATCAAATAAATGCAGCTTTGGTGAGCATAAGAGACTTAATATCGTAATTATTCCAAGCTTTTGACCGGAAGTGTATATACTTATAAATAGTTGAATTGTCTATTTTATTTTATTGTTGTGAGCTTTGCAGCATGCTAACACAAAGCTCTATTAACATCAATTGGGAGTCCAGTCTCCTGTGCACTTCACATGAGAAGTGCTATTAGTATGACACACATATCTTTATGCTTATTAGAGTATTACATTGTTATCTGATGTGTGATGGATGATGCTCGCTCTTCTCTTCCTCTCCTTTGCCTGAGCAATCCTCTCCTCCTGCTGCTTCTTGTAGAGGGAGAGGATTTTCTCTCGCTTTCTGCGCTCTCTGCACACTAGGGCTGCATCTAACGATTATTTTTGTTGTCGATTAATCTATCGATTATTTCTTAGATTAGTCGACTAATCTAACGATTATTTTTCCGATTAATCTAATGATTATTTTTGGGATTAGCTGATTTATCCATTGGCAAACTTTCCAATAAATAATAAGTACAACAATATATCAGCTGTATTTTGAAGAGGGTAGTGCATCTGTATATTATTTTAACATGAAATCTATGAATGATGACAAAAAAAAAATTCTTTCAGAAAGGGTAATTGTCATTTTATTATGAAATATGCGAACAGGAAGCATTTTAAACTTTATTTTTAACTAATGGTACTATTGAAAAAAATGTAAGATACACAGGCCCATTTAGGAAATGTGTTTACTATAATCTGTTATTAATTACCGTAGTGGGAGTATGATTTACTCAATTAACTTGTCCGAAAATGCACTTGTGTTTATCTGCAAAAAGGTTCACATACACTAGATTGCAGCCTATAGGCTACTGTTAATGTTAATATAACGTTAGTCGTTTGTTTTTAAAGTCTACATTAGAGACCTGCGCAGGACGGATTTCTCCCTTAATAATTCCTAAAAAGCTGACATCTCAGTTCATCGCGATCTCACAGATTAACTCTGTTATTATCAATGAAACTGGCTGCACAATGAATCTTTCATAATATCTACACTTTGTTTGCTATAATCAGATGATTTGCCAGTATGCAGAATTCAGCACTGAACAAAAAGTCCATTTTGAGCGGTGAGGGGATTCTAGCATAAATGCATCTGATTGGCGTTCAAGAAATCAACACATATGTCTGTGATTGGCTACATTGTTCAACGCTGCAAACATGTTATAAATAGATAGAGACTCTGGCCTGTAAATCGTTTCTATTTTGTTTTAGTTGTTCTTGTTGCTTTTGTCAAACAGATGAATGACAATTTATTCGTTTTTAGATGTTCAATGTATAGATAATTCTATTTTGCGGGAGTTCCGCGAATCGTTTTATTCTCCCGCAACCAGCACACACACGAGTGCATTACCGCCCGCGCCCGGCCATCAGATCTATGTTCCCGGCTCCCGCGCCGCACTCTGTTGCGTTGTGACCCGCGGGAGTGCAGGTCTCTAGTCTACATGTGCATACACAACTTTTAAAAACTGGCAAATGAAAGCTTCGTTAACAGATTTAAGTTTAAGTTATAAATTAAAGTCCATTTTATTGTCACCGAATGGGGCATAGTTTGCATAGTGAAAGCACCTTTCTGTTCGGCCGTAGTGGTAAAGTATTCCCATACTTTGGATGATCGTGGTCTGTCATTTTCACCATGAGAGGGAGCAGAAGCCGCCATTACTCGATATTTAAACGTAAATAATTACGCGTCGACGCATTTCATGCGTGTCGACGTATTTTCATAGTCGACGTAATCGATGACTTCGACGCGTCGTTGCGGCCCTACTGCACACCTTCTCGTCCTGAAGCTGCAGCTCAGCCTGGACACACACACACACACACACACACATCTTAATGAAATGAGGCATTTATAGAGCGCTCTCCCCTCAACCACCACCAGTGTGCAGCATCCACTGTCAGAACAATGGCGCCAGTGCGCTCACCACACACCAGCTATAGGTGGAGAGGAGAGAGAGTGATAAAGCCATTTGAAAGCATGAGGATTCTTATTCGTAGGCCATGATTGATAAAGGCCAATGGAGGGAATTTGGGCAGGACACCGGAGTTACACCCCTACTCTTTACGAGAAGCATTACTTGCACAACCTTTACCATGGCACACTTACACGTATGCTTGCTTTATTATCTCATTACATTTTTTGGTTACACTTTATTTTACGGTGTCATTGTTACAGTGTAATTATATATTTAAGTACTGAGTAATATTAATTAAGTGCAAGTACTTACTATTCATGAATATCAGTCACGTGACCTCTTACGTCATCCGCTCTTTTTCCAGTTGACGGCCGCCATCTTGAGTACCTACCGAGTACTGTCTATGGTACTGACAAACCTATTATCTCAAGTCTTGTTAGAAAACAAACAAAAAAATAACTATTCTTGAAACATTATTTGAATTCTTTAACAAAAATTATTGTATGGAATAGAATAGCTCCTGCAGCAGGTGCATTAGCACAACAGGTAGCATAAAGTTACATGACACAATTTAATTGATTAATATTACACTTTTACTTTTAACTCACTTTAAAACACCATCGAGGATTTGTATCATATTCCGGTCGCGGTTTAAAATGGTTTCAAGTCAAAAAAACATTTTGAAATATGTTATATTTAACATTTTATATGAAGCTATGGCCTATCCTTACCTAGCATGCATACTGTAAACATTCTTTATTCATATGAAAATTCCCCAATCGCACGAAAATCACACACAAATCACATATACTTCAAACCGTGCATTTATTAGCTTCTTGTTTCAGGTGAAGAGATGTTACTTTAGCTTTGTTATCACGGATGTCAGAATGAGGAAGTCATGCAGGACCGCAGGCAGAACAGAAGCGTGATTTTTTTTTTTTTTTTTTTTTAACCACTTCAGCGGAAATCCCGCCCTGCAGCTGATTCTAAAGTTTTCATTGGTCATATCAATCACTGTACTGATTGCCTACACCAAACACTGATTACCATTGGACTAATAGCCCTGGCGGATACTGTATTGCATGTATTTGAACACAAATAAACCGGAGAAGACGTGAATGAATGCTTTTTGAGTGATGATTTCTATTCAAAATAACGAACGTTACAGATTTATGTTATGTTACATTTAAGTTATATTTATGTTACCGTGTTGTGAAAGCATAGCTAGCTAGTTCCTTTGCAACTGACATATCGATCTTGCCGAATAAGGTACTCAAGATGGCGGCAGACAAGTTTTAGAAGTGAGTGACGTCAGTGAGGAGACGTTGGTGACATCATCTGATATTCATGTATAGGGTTAGGATTAGGGTTTGATTGAGGGTTAGTTGCATGTAATTATGCATAATTAACTGTTAATACTATTGTAAGTACATGTAACATATGTAACAAGGACACTGTAAAATAAAGTGTTACCCGTTTTTTTTTTATCATTTATTAAATGCTTTGTCTTTACCATGGCTGCATCCTTTGAGAAGTGAGCGTCACCGTTCGTGACCTGCAGTTCTTTGAGCACTTGTGTCTGCCGGTGGATCTCTGCCTCCATCCTGTCCAGCCGTGGCTGAAATGTAAAACTGTCTCCCTGAAGAAACAAATAAGAGGATAATCATAAATGTTTATTTACCATGATGCTGTTCAAAAGATTGGGGTCGCTAAGAGTTTTAATCTTAAAGGGATTATTCACCCAAAACTGAAAATTCTGTCATTATTTACTCACCCTCATGTGGTTCCAAACCCATAAGACTTTCGTTCATCTTCGGAACACAAATGAAGATATTTTTCTGTCCCTCTATTGACAGCCTATGCAACTACCACTTTCAAGCCCCAGAAAGGGAATAAGTAATCCCCGAAAAAGCACCGTGGCGCATGTGTGTTGTTGTTGCATGAACGCATGCTGGAGATTAATATTTTGTAAATAAGGTGGTAAATTATGTTTGTTTTTTTCGCAATATTTAATATTATTATATATTAGAATATTAAGAATATTTATTTTAAATATTTTTAAAAGATTACTTTAATGATGTCTATACTACCTTTCTGGGGCTTGAAAGTGGTAGTTGCGTAGCTGTCAATGGAGGGACAGAAAGCTCTCAGATTTCATAAAAAAGATCTTAATCTTGTGTTCCGAAGATGAAGAGTAATTAATGACAGAATTTTCAATTTTAGCTGAACTAACCCTTTAATGAAAGAAGTCTCTTATGCACACCTGTACAATTTAAAATAACTGTTTTCTATTTTAATCTATTTTATAATGTAATTTTTTCCTGTGATCAAAGCTGAATTTTCAGCAGCCATTCTTCATTCCCAGTGTCACATGATCCTTCAGAAATCATTCTAATATGCTGATTTGGTGCTCAAGAAACATTTATGATTATTATAAGAATATATTTTGAATGGTATGGATGAGTGTCATTGGATACATTGGATTGCTTAAATTTTCAACATTAAATATATGGGGTATCATGCTTTATAATACACATCTGTGTGGGTTTATGTGTGTGTGCTGTGTCAGTCTGTACATGAACCAGTTCATCTGTTCTTTCTCAGATACCTGTAGTTTGTCCTTCTCTTTGAGGTATCCTCGCATTACGTTCTTTGCTTCATGACGTTTCAGCTGCGCTTCCTCCAATCTGTTTTCCAGAATGCGCAATTTCTATAAAACAAGCACACAAGTTCATTCATTTTCTTGCTTGAACTAACATATTTAATTGTGCTCATCGATACAGGGTGGCTAAACACTCTGCTTCCCACTAATCAAGACAGAGGGGAAGACGAAAGACTTGAGAGAAGGAAGAAGAGCATTTACAATGGAAGAATGACCACTTAGGGAAACTTATGGCAGAGTTCCCTTCTTTACTCTAATTCTCATTATGATGTGCAAAAAAATCGTATTCTCGTGAATTGTTTAGATTATATAATAATAATGGTGATAATAAAACTGTGGGCATGGTTTACAGTAATTACAGTAAGGAGAAATTGGGACAAAAATGATTTGACTGGAAAAAAAGGCTCAATATTCTTACTGCTTTTTTTCCTTTCGATTTTGGGAGGAAACCTGGACAATTCTTAAATTGTAAGATTCACCAGTGTTCATTCAAAATAAAAAAAAGAGACAATTTCTACCTTTTCCTCGTCTAGTTCCTGGTTGTCAGGCAGAGGCTTCATGCTCTCGTACTGGCGCTTCAACTCCTCCAAACGCTGCCTCTGTGTGTCAGTGGTTTGTTTCAAAGCATTCAGCTTCTTCGCTTTATCACAAACCTCCTTCTCCAGCACCGTCAGAGCCGACTGCACAACAAAAATGACTGTCAACCACAACTGATATGCAGGTGATTCTGTAACCACTGGATAGTACAAGTGAAAGAAGTGGAAAAAGGTTTTTAAATAACTGATATAAAGGTTCATTTAACCTCACCTTAACGGGCATGTTCCTAAATGATTCATTCTCCATCCCACGGTCTTGAAAAACATCCTTGGTTACTTGTTCCTCTCCCTGGAACAACCAAGACCAAGATATGCATCAAATACAGCTATAACGTGACTTAAATGATATGGATATGTTTTAACATTACATATGTGTGTGTGTTCATAATGTCTGACCTCAGCCAGTTTCTTGCGCATGTTTTCATTCGCATGCTGCAACGTGATCTCATGAGAATACGTGTGTATTTTTACGTAAAGTGTAATTCTACCATACGTACATTTACTTACGTTTTATACACACAGAAACGTATAATACTGACGTATTTACAGCACTAAAACGTAAAATATTTACGTATTAACAGCACAAAAACGTAAATTATTGATTATTGATTATTGAGAGTAAATTCAACCCAGGGTCCTTTGCACCATGACCTCAAGCATTCCAGGGGTGTTTGGCTTGAGGTCATGGTGCAAAGGACCCTGGGTTGAATTTACTCTGAACCATCCCTTTAATTTTATGAAGAATACTTTCTGTGCACCAAAAAAAACAAAATGTCAACTTTATTCAGTAATTTCTTCCCTTCTGTATCAGTCTCCAACGCACATTCACGAGAGCACCACGACGCATGCGCGGCCTCGCGTGCATCTTCCTCTGCTTGTAGGTTATATGTCAGAACGCCAGCTGCTGCGTCATCACCACACACACACACGTGTCGTGGTGCTCTCGTGAACGCGCATCGGAGACTGATACATAGTATAGGTGTTTTAGAATGTTTTTTTTTTTAATGTTTTTTTTAGAAACTGCATAAGAAAAATTCATTAAGTGTCCAGGGATGTTTTCTCTGTAGTTAGTGATTAAGGAAATGTTTTTACATTCAAATGATGCATGCATGAAATGTCTGAGCATTCCTCTTGGTCTCTGGCAGATGAAGGGTCCGACACCACAGCTGACTCCAGACTCAGAAGAACAAACACTGCAGCTGATGTCTGAGGCTGAGCAGAAACTGATGCTGCTGAAGGAGGAACTACAGGGCAAAGATCTGGCAACCATCCTGAAGGAGATAGAGGAAGAGGAGGTGAGGAACAATGATTAGTCAAGTTGCTGTTATTGTATTTTGGGTTGTTGAATATTTGTAACTATTGAAACATTGACTGTTTTGTTTACTTTAGGAATATATGTCATATTTAACTTTTTTGGAAGTTCTAAAATAACGCTGACTAATATTACTAATATGTTGTTTATTTCATGCCCCTTTGCAGTTCCCTCGTCCCGGTTACTAACGTAACCTAGCTTACCTGGCCAGCTTACGCTATGAGAAAACTCCATTTCTCGAGAATATTGAAGCCAAATCTTTAAAACGCAGTGCAGCTGCACAGCATACACAGATAAACAGCGAGTACGGTCATTGGCTGTGCTGCGGCAACTGCACGAATCTATGGCGAGGCAGCTCAGACTCACGAACCAATTCCAGGTTATAAAACCTCATAAATGTGGACGGCGAGGCCCAGCCTGCCACCGCACATATCTTCAATGGGTATTCCACTTGACCAAGCCCAAGACGAGGCCATGCCTCTCGTGGAATGAGCTCTGACCCCTTGGTGCGGCCGCCAAAGCATACGAAAAACTGTTCCGACTGTCAGAATGCTCCCGATAAACTCTGAGAGCCCTGACGGGACAGAGTAAATTCGTGTCTCTTTCATCCTCTGGTGAGCGAAGAGCTGCGAGTGAAATAACCTGTGCTCTGAACGGAGTCGAGAGCATTTTAGGAATATAACCATACCTTGGCTTGAGGACGGCTCTGGAGTCGTTAGGCCCAAACTCAAGGCAGGACGCGCTCACTGATAGCACATGTAAATCGCCCACTCTCTTGACTGAAGCGAGCGCCAGAAAAAGAGCGGTTTTGAACGAGAGGTGCTTCAGGTCCGCACACCGAAGCGGCTCAAACGGTGCACCCTTCAATGCTTCCAGGACCGTGGAGAGGTCCCAGATAGGCACAGAGGGGGGTCGCGGAGAGTTTAGCCTCCTTGCCCCTTTAAGGAAGCGCACAATGTTCCTTCCTAGTGATTGTCCGGCCACAAGAGCATGAGATGATGTTATGGCCGCCACATTTACTTTGAGCGTGGAGGGGGTGCGACCCGCGTTCAAGAGCTCTTGCAAAAAAAACCAGTTCACTTGGTACTTTGCATGAGTCGGGGTCCAAGCTCCGTGCTGCGCACCAGCCAGAGAACACCACCCATTTCTGAGCATAGAAGTGCCTAGTTGAGGGCGCTCCTGCTTCAGTGATGGTTTTTAGCACCCTATGCGGGAGACACCCAGGTACCCGTTGAGGGGCCATACATGAAGGGCCCACAAGTCGGGACGGGGATGCCAGATTTTCCCGTTCGCCTGCGTGAGGAGATCTCTTCTCAGCGGAATTAGCCATGGGGCTGTTTCCAGCAGTTGTGTCAACTCGGAGAACCATAACTGGGTCTGGAAGACCCAGCACTGCACACTTGCTTTCCCTGATCTGTTCGATGACTTGTGGTAGCATCGTGACCGGAGGAAATGCATATAGCGGGCGGCTCGGCCAGTCGTGGGCAAGCGCGTCCTTGCTCTTTGAGAAAAATCCTCTTCTTAATATCATCATTCATCTTTGTCATCAGGATACGTACCAAAAACTTTTAAGCTGGCTATGATTAAACCGCTTGTTAAAAAAACGCAACTCCAACTTGATCGTACAGAATTAGTCAATTACAGGCCGATCTCGAATCTACCTTTTCTTTCAAAGATACTAGAAAAGGCGGTATCCTCACAACTATGTTCCTTTTTAGAAAGAAATGATATCTGCGAGGATTTTCAGTCAGGATTTAGACCGTACCATAGTACTGAGACTGCTCTCATAAGAGTTACAAATGATTTGCTCTTATCATCCAATCGTGGTTGTATCTCTCTATTAGTGTTACTCGATCTTAGTGCTGCATTTGATACTATTGACCACAACATTCTTTTAAATAGACTCGAAAATTATGTTGGCATTAATGGAATTGCATGAGCACGGTTTAAATCATACTTATCCGACCGTTATCCGTTTGTAGCAGTAAATGAAGAGATGTCTCATCGATCACAAGTTCACTATGGCGTACCACAAGGCTCAGTACTAGGACCGTTGCTTTTCACTCTGTACATGCTACCCTTGGGAGATATCATTAGGAAGCATGGAATTAGTTTTCACTGTTATGCTGATGATACTCAGCTCTATATTTCTTCACGCCCTGATGAAACTTACTAATTCACAAAATTAACGGAATGCATAGGTGATATAAAAAATTGGATGACTAGTAATTTCCTACTACTTAATTCTGAAAAAACAGATTCTATTTATTAGACAAAAAATGTCCTCACGTAATAATCTAGAATACTGTCTAACACTTGATGGCTGCTCTGTTAAGTCTTCGTCGTCGGTTAGGAACCTGGGTGTGCTCTTTGATACCAATCTTTCATTTGAAAGTCACGTGTCTAGTATCTGTAAAACCGCATGCGGAACAATTAGTCCATGCGTTCATGACATCAAGGCTAGATTGTTGTAATGCTATTATGGGTGGTTGCCCTGCACGCTTAATATTCAAATTACAGCTGGTCCAAAACGCAGCAGCTAGAGTTCTTACCAGAACCAGAAAGTATGACCATATTAGCCCGGTTCTGTCAACACTGCACTGGCTCCCTATTAAACATTGTATACATTTTAAAATATTGCTGATTACTTACAAAGCACTAAATGGTTTAGCTCCGCAGTACTTGAGCGAGCTCTTAACGCATTATAGTCCTTCACGTCTATTGCAATCTCAAAATTCCGGCCAGTTGATAATACCTTTTAACACCAAAACTTTGGAACAGTCTTCCTAACATTGTCCGGGAAGCAGACACACTCTGTCAGTTCAGAGCTAGACTAAAAACACATCTCTTTGACCTAGCATACACATAACACATTATAGACTTTTATAATTCAATGTTAGGCTGCATAGATTAGGTCAGCCGGAACCGGGAACACTTCCCATAAATCCTGATGTACTCGTTACATCATAAGAAGAATGGCGTCTACGCTAATATTAGTCTCTCTGTTTAGTACGATGGTTAGAAACTTTGTTAGAAGCTTAACTTTTTGTCATCTCTCTTCATTGTTAATTTTAAAACAACAGGGAAGACTTGGCCTGTGTAAAGTCTACATCATTTCCTAGTAAAATTATCACTCAAGGTATTGTTGCACAGTCACGCTCTCCTGACTTCATCCGGTTCAACAACTTTGCCATGATTATTATATTATTATAATATAGAATTGGCTGTCTGCAGTTTTACATGTATCCCCTCATGCCCATGGTGTTTGATTGGTAGGCAGACAGGCTCTTTAAGCCCATACATTTATACTGTGCAATATTTCTATAGATGACCAGGGGAACGCTGCCTGTGTAACTTCGGGTTCACCTCATCTCCCTGACTCAGTTACTCAAGGTATTATTTAAATGTGGTGCCGTGTCCATCACTAGACACACTTGCTAATGTGCAATCAACACTTACATTATGTTTGGTTAGACATAGAAAGCATAGAAAGAAGCTGGATGTATCTTGTTTTTAACAAGCATGTTAATGAAAACAATCTAACTTGATTTTTAGCAGATCTAAAGGCAATTTATTATCACACACATTTTGTCTACACAAGTTCCAGCTTGTTTGGCGATTTTGAACAGCAACATCTCTTCCTGCAAGTAATTTTTTTTATCTTCTAATCTTTGTTTTAATTGTTCAGGTGTCTGTGTTTCATCAAGGCGGTGTGTGAAGAGACGACAACGCAGTACTGAAGTGTCAACCAGTCTCTCCGTTTACTGAAGTGAGGTGGACCCCGGCCGTATCCAGATCAGATGGTGGATCTGCACCTGGACCCAACCATGACGCATCCCTGAAGTGCCAGCCTCATCAGCCCTGTGAAGGCCTCATCGACACGACCAATCTGACCTCTGACCTGTAACGCTGCCTGGATCATAATCATACACTGTTCGCTCGTTGGCTAGAGGAGAACTGGCCCCCGACTGAGCCTGGGTTCTCCCAAGGTTTTTTTCTCCATTCTGTCACTGATGGAGTTTTGGTTCCTTGCCACTGTTGCCTTTGCTTTTGGCTTGCTTAGTTGGGGACATTTAATATTCAACAATATTATTGATCTGCCTTAATAAGTATAATAAATAATAAATATCGTTTTCTGGTGGACGATGATGCAATTTTCTTCTAGAAACAAACTTTGTTGTATTATTTTCATGTTATCAATGTGAAGCTGCTTTGATACAATCTGTATTGTAAAAAGCGCTATATAAATAAAGGTGATTTGACTTGACTTGACCATGGTCTGAGGAGGAGATGTCAGGATTCACTTTTATTTTCCTTCATTCATTTTTACAATGCTGTCCTTTGTTAAGGAACGGATTCTTGAGGTGACCAAATCAAATAAAGTTCAGTGATTCAACTAATGTTGTTTTGTGTATTAATAATGACAAACCTAGATTATTAAATGCAGATGAATCAAGTTTAGTAGTCAAACATAATGAAATCAACTAATGAGCTAAATATACTTGGTGAGACCTCAGCAACTTGCGATCCTATCCACAATCTCCACCAAACAACAAAAGAGCAAGCATTATTATAATAATGTGATTAGGTTGTCTGAGAGAATTGAGGTTGCTTGTATTGAGACTATAACCCTACGCTCCACAAATAGGACTGGTTGAAGGGGAGTGTGTAAGTGCATTTTCTTTTAAAACTTTGACAATGTCAATCAAGACATTAAAGCATGGAGGCCTTCAAGTTACTTATTAGGCTATTTAGGCTTCGTTCTCCTTTATATGTTGCTGCTTTTTATGTTCTTGTTGCATTCTATAAACCCTTACTATTAAAATTGCTAGTAAAGCTGATGAACTCTGATAGAAAGTGAAACTTTTTAAATAGGTTTTAACATATACCCTCATCACTTTGTGTAATTTGTGACAATATCCCAAAGTAGATAAACTTGTTTTTGAAGAGTGGGTTGGTAAGGAGCAAGTGTAGTTAGTAATATTTGGAGAAATGAGATTCCTTTATGCATGTTGTTGATGTTAAAAGTCCAGGTCATTTCTAAAGGTAGATTTTATGCACTATAACCTATTAATCGGACTGGTGATAACGTGAAAAAATACGTGAAAACGTTCTGATTTGACATCTTTATGCATGGGAAAAAGAGGCAAGAAGAAAGTTAAACAAGTTTGGCTTGACACCATGTCTTCCGACGCATCTGGCTCAACTGATCAATTTGAGAATTCAGCATCAGCCTCGAGTAGTGCTGGATTTAAACTTAAGAAAGATACCGAATCACAGTGGTTTGACACATGTCCAAATTTCGACAATGAGGTTGTTGTCACATCCCTCCCCAGATAGCAACATTGTTTCGGCCCAGATCCGGCCCACATATGGCACTTGTGGAATGCAGATCTGGCCCACATGCAGCGTGGAATGACGGCCCTTGGGTGGCCCACTCCTGTTTGCCAGATCTGGGCCACAAGCAGGCCATAGCAATGCCACATGTCAGCCAAGAGCAAAGAAATAAACCAGAACTGGACCTTATCTGAGCCACAAAGTCTGTGTGTATTAAATGTGGAGTCATTTAACAGTGATTGGTGTTTCCATCAGGCGCGTAGCCAGTAATGGGCCAGGGCGGCACTGGCCCGCCCACATTACTCACTGGCCCGCCCAGGCAAGTTTGATCAAAATACATTTTTAGTTTCTTTTTATTATTCAAATGTATTTAAGAAAATATATTAATATAAACCTGATTTATTGTTGACTGGTGTGTGTGTTTAATTTGTTTTCCGAATAAAATGGAACTGTTGAAGCAAGTTGTATAAACTCTCTCTCCGGAACGTAATTGGTTGCTATGGTTGCTATAGACTCTCTGGGCGGCGGGCTCTGGGCTAATTTTGGTAACTTAGCTGCTTTTTAGCCAAAAAGTTATTTGAAAAAAGAACTCTGTGACTCTTTGGACTATGATGAGACCATTTCTGTTTTCAGCACTAAACCCAGGCACTTACGTCTTGTTTTGTAGAATGAAAACAACAAAGGTAGGCCTGTTGTTTAACTAATTTCCTTAATTTTTGCCCGTGAAGTGATTTAACCCATTCAGACCCTGCGTCCATTACAATGGACATCACATGTCAACCCCCCTTTTTTTTTTACTTCTGGAGCATTTCACCTAGTTTAAAGCCTGCAGTCCATTAGATTGGACGCTTGTCATCCAATCAAATGGCAGTAAAGCTCTGCATGTAGTAATTATAAAAAAAAAACACTACTTTGAAGAGAAGCATGTCAGCACTTCACTCCAAACACAGAAGCAAGCAACATTTTCTATGGTTTTATTTAAATTTTTTGATATGTTTGTCAGTATTTCATAGTTTGTATGTAAAATAGAAAGATTGAACTTATTAATTAAAGTTAAAAATCGATTGTAGAATTTCAAATTTTAAATCAGGATTTTTTCAAATGTGTCTGTCCATTAGAATGGACAGTGGGTTCAAAAGCCTGTTACTGAAATCACATTCCAGTAATTGAAGTCCAGTAATGCTGATTGAAATTTCTTATATAAAAAATCTATATCACAGTACCAATACATTTTTTTTACTTTTTCATATGCAGAATATATAGTTCTTGAAGTGCTTGAACATATAGCTGATGGAAGTATCTCAGATGTTGACTTTATGTGGAGTGATGATGAGGAAGATGGAGATGTAAGAAAAATATCCGTATTTAAAACTTTATAAAGTAAAATGACTAGCTTCCGGCGAAACTGTACAAAACATACAGATTTGACATAAATCTAAAGCGTAACTTGAAAATGAATCATTTTTCTTACACAAACGCATCGCTTCGCTTCAGAAGGCCTTTATTTACCTCCAAGAGCCGCATGGAGCACTTTTATCATGGATGGATGCACTTTTATGGACTTTCAACAGAAACAACCATTCACTGCCATTATAAAGCTTGGAAGCCAGGACATTTTTTAATATAACTCCGATTGTATTCGTCTGAAAGAAGAACAATGTCATACACCTAGGATGGCTTGAGGGTGAGTAAATCATGGGCCAATTTACATTTTTGGGTGAACTATCCCTTTATAGGTATAGTACACCCAAAAATTATATTTGTCATCACTTACTCATCCTTATGTTGTTCCAAATCTGTATGAGTTTCTTTATTCGGCTGAACACAAAAGAAGATATTTTGAAGAATGTCGGTAACTAGACAGTTGACAGTATAGCCATTGATTTCCATATTTTTTCCCATTATAGCCTATATTTCCTAATAACTACATATTATATTATGATATAATATTATCATTATTAGTAATTATTTTGAAAATTATAATAATATTTATCAGTAATGTATCAATATAGATATTACAGTACAACACCGTATAATTAATTACAGCAAAAGCAGATCAAATGACGAAATACAGTACAAATCCAGTAAAGTACTATTTGGTAGTTTACAGTACTGATCTTGTGTACTGTAAAGTGAATTACAGTAGTTACTGGAAATCGAAATACATGCATCATGCATGGCAACCGTGCTGCCATAATGTACTGTAGAAATACAAGAAATCGTTAACAGAGAAATTGTTTCAAAGATGCACACAGTAAATTACTCTAAAGTGAATGCGTTGATTGATTCCTAGGTTTATTTTGTTATAAATAAACAAATGTGCGATCTATAAAGCAAAAACCTTACAATTAAAGTTGAAATGTTGTAATGTTCAAGTTTTTGATCTAAAAAAAGAAAGATGCGCAAAGAAAATGACTCTAACATGACCATATTGATTGATTCTAAGATATTTAGTTTGTTACAAACAATGTGCAATCTATAAAACAAAAACCTCAAAATTAAAGTTGAAATGGTATACTGTTGGAAAGTTTTTGACCTTGAGAAAAAGCTTTAAGTATATACTAACAATTTTTATGTTTATTATTTAATTTTATGTTGGTACATTTTTGTGAAGTACACCTGTTTTGACCTGACGTCCATTGAAATGGACAAAAAAATTTACAATTAAAGCCAAACATTTTTAATTTTTTTTTTATTTGTTCTCATTTATAGAAGCCTCATGAGCTGGGAAAATGTACTTTTATATTTTTCAGAAACTTAAAACATAATTCAGGTCTGAAGTGATTTAAGGCGAGACACGGCAGGCAAAAACATAGGGTTTTTTTTTCACTGGTCAATTTTGAGATTTTTGGCCATTTGTCTTCAATGCCTTCTTTCAGACTTGTGCTGAAAAAAAGTCCAAAATACACATTTTGGTCTTTATTTTACTACATTTTGTCTATTTGCGTCTGTAGATTTCTCCTAAATTCAACAAAAGTTGGCGTTCGCGTTCTAAATCAATATGTTGCTCCGCCATCGCTTCTGCACCCTTATTGCTGGTGGTTTTTCCAGCCTAATTACTGAGCTCTGTTGGTTGAACATGATGATTAGACAGTGTTTTGTTATTGCCTTTGCCGAATATTGCAAAATAAAGGTGTAACTGTTTTTGCAGTTTGTCTATTCTTTTTTTCTAATCTCTAAGGTTTAATTATTTAAGTCATTTTTTTTTTCTAGGAAAAACTATAGGCCCACTCACTTTTTCACTGGCCCGCCCAAAATACAATTTCTGCCTACGCCACTGGATATATGGTTCAAAGCTCACAAACATATTGGTGATACACCTTCTATTTCTCAGTTCTCTCCTATCTGGACTAATGCACAGTTCACTCCGGGCAGGGCAGACGGCGGTTTAGTTTATAATATAATAAATATTCATAAAAATGCCTGGCGTCAATAAGCAAGCTATTCAGCGAAATGTTTCCGAGCTCCAGCGAAAAATTCAACTTCTGGGTAACTTAAGTTTTTTATTACAGATTTCGCCAATTAAGCTGAAACAGTTAACGTTAACTTAAAACCTGCTTAAATAGTCAGTAATATTGCGGCAGTAGTGGAATAATGAGTATTTCAATTGTTTTCTTATTATTGCTCTTATTAATAATGTATTCTCAAGGATGGCAATGTTGTGTTGTAATGTCAGCCTGGAGTTATTATATAGCAAAGTTGCTTCTATAGCTGTTTAATACATTTATATTACCTTTAAATTGAATAAAGAGCTCAGTAAAATTGTCTACAGAAAGTTAATATTGCATTAATTAAACCCAACTTCGCATGAATGTTTCTCTCTGTCCACTAGAGAGAGAAAGAAGCGCGAATTTCGAAAGCTCTCAGTCTGTCATCGAGAAGAACAGAGAAACCATCTGGCAGCTGAAACATGCGAATGAAAACATGCGCAAGAAACTGGCTGAGGTCAGACATTATGAACACACACACACATATGTAATGTTAAAACATATCCATATCATTTAAGTCACGTTATAGCTGTATTTGATGCATATCTTGGTCTTGGTTGTTCCAGGGAGAGGAACAAGTAACCAAGGATGTTTTTCAAGACCGTGGGATGGAGAATGAATCATTTAGGAACATGCCCGTTAAGGTGAGGTTAAATGAACCTTTATATCAGTTATTTAAAAACCTTTTTCCACTTCTTTCACTTGTACTATCCAGTGGTTACAGAATCACCTGCATATCAGTTGTGGTTGACAGTCATTTTTGTTGTGCAGTCGGCTCTGACGGTGCTGGAGAAGGAGGTTTGTGATAAAGCGAAGAAGCTGAATGCTTTGAAACAAACCACTGACACACAGAGGCAGCGTTTGGAGGAGTTGAAGCGCCAGTACGAGAGCATGAAGCCTCTGCCTGACAACCAGGAACTAGACGAGGAAAAGGTAGAAATTGTCTCTTTTTTTTATTTTGAATGAACACTGGTGAATCTTACAATTTAAGAATTGTCCAGGTTTCCTCCCAAAATCGAAAGGAAAAAAAGCAGTAAGAATATTGAGCCTTTTTTTCCAGTCAAATCATTTTTGTCCCAATTTCTCCTTACTGTAATTACTGTAAACCATGCCCACAGTTTTATTATCACCATTATTATTATATAATCTAAACAATTCACGAGAATACGATTTTTTTGCACATCATAATGAGAATTAGAGTAAAGAAGGGAACTCTGCCATAAGTTTCCCTAAGTGGTCATTCTTCCATTGTAAATGCTCTTCTTCCTTCTCTCAAGTCTTTCGTCTTCCCCTCTGTCTTGATTAGTGGGAAGCAGAGTGTTTAGCCACCCTGTATCGATGAGCACAATTAAATATGTTAGTTCAAGCAAGAAAATGAATGAACTTGTGTGCTTGTTTTATAGAAATTGCGCATTCTGGAAAACAGATTGGAGGAAGCGCAGCTGAAACGTCATGAAGCAAAGAACGTAATGCGAGGATACCTCAAAGAGAAGGACAAACTACAGGTATCTGAGAAAGAACAGATGAACTGGTTCATGTACAGACTGACACAGCACACACACATAAACCCACACAGATGTGTATTATAAAGCATGATACCCCATATATTTAATGTTGAAAATTTAAGCAATCCAATGTATCCAATGACACTCATCCATACCATTCAAAATATATTCTTATAATAATCATAAATGTTTCTTGAGCACCAAATCAGCATATTAGAATGATTTCTGAAGGATCATGTGACACTGGGAATGAAGAATGGCTGCTGAAAATTCAGCTTTGATCACAGGAAAAAATTACATTATAAAATAGATTAAAATAGAAAACAGTTATTTTAAATTGTACAGGTGTGCATAAGAGACTTCTTTCATTAAAGGGTTAGTTCAGCTAAAATTGAAAATTCTGTCATTAATTACTCTTCATCTTCGGAACACAAATTAAGATCTTTTTTATGAAATCTGAGAGCTTTCTGTCCCTCCATTGACAGCTACGCAACTACCACTTTCAAGCCCCAGAAAGGTAGTATAGACATCATTAAAGTAATCTTTTAAAAATATTTAAAATAAATATTCTTAATATTCTAATATATAATAATATTAAATATTGCGAAAAAAACAAACATAATTTACCACCTTATTTACAAAATATTAATCTCCAGCATGCGTTCATGCAACAACAACACACATGCGCCACGGTGCTTTTTCGGTGATTACTTATTCCCTTTCTGGGGCTTGAAAGTGGTAGTTGCATAGGCTGTCAATAGAGGGACAGAAAAATATCTTCATTTGTGTTCCGAAGATGAACGAAAGTCTTATGGGTTTGGAACCACATGAGGGTGAGTAAATAATGACAGAATTTTCAGTTTTGGGTGAATAATCCCTTTAAGATTAAAACTCTTAGCGACCCCAATCTTTTGAACAGCATCATGGTAAATAAACATTTATGATTATCCTCTTATTTGTTTCTTCAGGGAGACAGTTTTACATTTCAGCCACGGCTGGACAGGATGGAGGCAGAGATCCACCGGCAGACACAAGTGCTCAAAGAACTGCAGGTCACGAACGGTGACGCTCACTTCTCAAAGGATGCAGCCATGGTAAAGACAAAGCATTTAATAAATGATAAAAAAAAAATGGGTAACACTTTATTTTACAGTGTCCTTGTTACATATGTTACATGTACTTACAATAGTATTAACAGTTAATTATGCATAATTACATGCAACTAACCCTCAATCAAACCCTAATCCTAACCCTATAGTAAGTACTTGCACTTAATTAATATTACTCAGTACTTAAATATATAATTACACTGTAACAATGACACCGTAAAATAAAGTGTAACCAAAAAATGTAATGAGATAATAAAGCAAGCATACGTGTAAGTGTGCCATGGTAAAGGTTGTGCAAGTAATGCTTCTCGTAAAGAGTAGGGGTGTAACTCCGGTGTCCTGCCCAAATTCCCTCCATTGGCCTTTATCAATCATGGCCTACGAATAAGAATCCTCATGCTTTCAATTGGCTTTATCACTCTCTCTCCTCTCCACCTATAGCTGGTGTGTGGTGAGCGCACTGGCGCCATTGTTCTGACAGTGGATGCTGCACACTGGTGGTGGTTGAGGGGAGAGCGCTCTATAAATGCCTCATTTCATTAAGATGTGTGTGTGTGTGTGTGTGTGTGTGTCCAGGCTGAGCTGCAGCTTCAGGACGAGAAGGTGTGCAGTAGGGCCGCAACGACGCGTCGAAGTCATCGATTACGTCGACTATGAAAATACGTCGACACGCATGAAATGCGTCGACGCGTAATTATTTACGTTTAAATATCGAGTAATGGCGGCTTCTGCTCCCTCTCATGGTGAAAATGACAGACCACGATCATCCAAAGTATGGGAATACTTTACCACTACGGCCGAACAGAAAGGTGCTTTCACTATGCAAACTATGCCCCATTCGGTGACAATAAAATGGACTTTAATTTATAACTTAAACTTAAATCTGTTAACGAAGCTTTCATTTGCCAGTTTTTAAAAGTTGTGTATGCACATGTAGACTAGAGACCTGCACTCCCGCGGGTCACAACGCAACAGAGTGCGGCGCGGGAGCCGGGAACATAGATCTGATGGCCGGGCGCGGGCGGTAATGCACTCGTGTGTGTGCTGGTTGCGGGAGAATAAAACGATTCGCGGAACTCCCGCAAAATAGAATTATCTATACATTGAACATCTAAAAACGAATAAATTGTCATTCATCTGTTTGACAAAAGCAACAAGAACAACTAAAACAAAATAGAAACGATTTACAGGCCAGAGTCTCTATCTATTTATAACATGTTTGCAGCGTTGAACAATGTAGCCAATCACAGACATATGTGTTGATTTCTTGAACGCCAATCAGATGCATTTATGCTAGAATCCCCTCACCGCTCAAAATGGACTTTTTGTTCAGTGCTGAATTCTGCATACTGGCAAATCATCTGATTATAGCAAACAAAGTGTAGCTATTATGAAAGATTCATTGTGCAGCCAGTTTCATTGATAATAACAGAGTTAATCTGTGAGATCGCGATGAACTGAGATGTCAGCTTTTTAGGAATTATTAAGGGAGAAATCCGTCCTGCGCAGGTCTCTAATGTAGACTTTAAAAACAAACGACTAACGTTATATTAACATTAACAGTAGCCTATAGGCTGCAATCTAGTGTATGTGAACCTTTTTGCAGATAAACACAAGTGCATTTTCGGACAAGTTAATTGAGTAAATCATACTCCCACTACGGTAATTAATAACAGATTATAGTAAACACATTTCCTAAATAGGCCTGTGTATCTTACATTTTTTTCAATAGTACCATTAGTTAAAAATAAAGTTTAAAATGCTTCCTGTTCGCATATTTCATAATAAAATGACAATTACCCTTTCTGAAAGAATATTTTTTTTGTCATCATTCATAGATTTCATGTTAAAATAATATACAGATGCACTACCCTCTTCAAAATACAGCTGATATATTGTTGTACTTATTATTTATTGGAAAGTTTGCCAATGGATAAATCAGCTAATCCCAAAAATAATCATTAGATTAATCGGAAAAATAATCGTTAGATTAGTCGACTAATCGAAGAAATAATCGATAGATTAATCGACAACAAAAATAATCGTTAGATGCAGCCCTAGTGTGCAGAGAGCGCAGAAAGCGAGAGAAAATCCTCTCCCTCTACAAGAAGCAGCAGGAGGAGAGGATTGCTCAGGCAAAGGAGAGGAAGAGAAGAGCGAGCATCATCCATCACACATCAGATAACAATGTAATACTCTAATAAGCATAAAGATATGTGTGTCATACTAATAGCACTTCTCATGTGAAGTGCACAGGAGACTGGACTCGCAATTGATGTTAATAGAGCTTTGTGTTAGCATGCTGCAAAGCTCACAACAATAAAATAAAATAGACAATTCAACTATTTATAAGTATATACACTTCCGGTCAAAAGCTTGGAATAATTACGATATTAAGTCTCTTTTGCTCACCAAAGCTGCATTTATTTGATGAGAAATAAAGTAATGTTGCGAAATATGTTATTACAATTTAAAATAACTGTTTTCTATTTAAGTATATAATTTATGCCTGTGATGCAAAGCTATATTTTCAGCATCATATACAGTCTTCAATGTCACATGATTCTTCAGAAATCATTCTAATATGGATTTGGTGCTCAAGTAACCTTTCTTATTATTATCAATGTTGAAAAATAGCTCCCCGACGAGCTGAGCAGCGAGGCCAACGCAGTAGAAGAAGTGGAAGCCATCTCTCCTTTTGAGGAAGCTTTCCAGCAAATCAGAGAGGCCACTGGAGTCACAGACCCACGGGTGAGGACACACAACACAACATTCAACTGTTTTCAGTGTGTTAGGGGAGTAACAGTTTAGGACACAAGGACCAGATGTTTGAAAGAAGACCCCGGAGTCAGAATTATAATAAATTAAAGAAAAGTTTTACTGAAGATAGTTTGCAGTTTCATCAGCAGAAGTTCAGCTTCAAGACTCACACAGTAGTTCGTAGGCCGCCCCACTTACAGTTACAAAGATCACAGCAGTTATATCCTACACCACACACACACACACACACAGCAGTTATACCCTTCACCAAGGTCTAAGCTACGTCCTTTATTCAGGTTGCAGTTTCTGATTGGCTAAGAAATAGATAAACATAGTAATTTTCCACACATATACATATAGACGGAAGCATATCTCTATCGATTATGCCGCTGACACTCAGACCCTGAAGTTAGACACGTCGTGACCTTCCAGGTCACAGATCTGCATTGCTGGGCGCCAGCATGTCCAGAACAATAACTCAGTCAATCTCCAATAATGCCAGTGGTTCCTTAACCTGTAACCAAGAAGATTAACACACACACACACACACACCGACACACAGCTTCTCTAAGGTTGGATTTGGCCAGGCTCTAACTATAAACAGGAGAGTCCTCTCAAAACATCAAGATAATGCATTCTTTCTCTCAAGGAGAGCTACACTTTAGTCTAACTGGAAAGTAAGGCTTTAACAAAGAAATGGTCCCTTAAACTATTGGCTTCAATGACCCTATGTTTTAACACGTTGAAGACCTTTCTCAAACACAAAACAAATCCATATTTCATTTCTGGAAGCCGGGCTAAATGAGCAAGCACTGTTACTGCATTCAGATATCAAACACAGACATTAAAGAATACATGAAAAGAACATTTCAGTAATCACACTGGTAACTTCTATAACAAAGTAAAATCCCCAGAGAAGTCATTTAACTCATTTGATATTTAGAAGGAAAAATATTGATTAATACCTTGATTATAATCACTCATTACATATACATTGAAGTATGAAGTATTAAAGCTCACCCTTCTGTTGTACAGAGTGGTGGTGGATTTGTTAATGTCTCAAAGGCCAGATCACGTTTACGTGTGATTGTGTGTGTGACTGAGAGACTGGCCTACTGGTACATGGGAACTATGAATGCTGTTGATCCATATGGAACAATAACAGAACTATTACGTTTAGCAGACAGAGCTGACACACACCTAACACACCTGCATGTCTTTTCTGTCAACAGATGAGGACAACAGGAGCAATGATGAGGATGTCATCACCCGTGTCAAGCTGAAGCAGCAGTCGGAGTCAATCATTGACCAAGCAACCATTGACCAAAGAAGACTTTCATTACAAATAAGAAGGGCAAACTGATCAACCTTGATCCATTAGCACCTGCACTAAGCCATTCGGCTGTACACTAAGCCATCTTCTTCTTCAAAAAGTTGACATTTTGGTTTTTTTGGTGCACAGAAAGTATTCTTCATAAAATGAAAGGGATGGTTCAGAGTAAATTCAACCCAGGGTCCTTTGCACCATGACCTCAAGCATTCCAGGGGTGTTTGGCTTGAGGTCATGGTGCAAAGGACCCTGGGTTGAATTTACTCTGAACCATCCCTTTAATTTTAATTTTACATTCAAATGATGCATGCATGAAATGTCTGAGCATTCCTCTTGGTCTCTGGCAGATGAAGGGTCCGACACCACAGCTGACTCCAGACTCAGAAGAACAAACACTGCAGCTGATGGAGAAGAAGGTGTGTGTCCTTCACAAACACTGATGGAGAAGAAGGTGTGTGTCCTTCACAAACACAAACACTGATGGAGAAGAAGGTGTGTGTCCTTCACAAACACAAACACTGATGGAGAAGAAGGTGTGTGTCCTTCACAAACACTGATGGAGAAGAAGGTGTGTGTCCTTCACAAACACTGAGACGGTTTTAGGTCTGAAGACTCGGGCTGGTCCATGACTGAACTTTTGTTTCATCACACATCATTTTCAACATATTTGTGGTGATATTCTCTAAATATGGCGTTCAGAAGTACAAACACAGACAGTGAAGAATCCACCAAACACACTGAATCTGAAACATTTCCACACACACACACTCTCGTGTCTTTGATGTTACTGTACGCGCTTCAGGCTGAAGATGTTTGTTCTCTCTGATGTCTTCATGCTCATATTAAATATAGCATTTATAAATACAACTGTTTGCATAAACTCGATAACAGAGGTGGTGATTATACGGCTTCATCTGATTAGCGCCACGCCACTTTAGTGTGTGTGTGTGTGTGTGTGTGTGTGTGTGTGTGTGTGTCATTTATTAATATTAACTGCTTGAAGAAGGAAAGAGAGAAAGTTTGAACTTGTTTATTTAATGTGACTCCAGCAGAAATCACAGCAACTGAAGATAAAATAAATGAGTTTTATAAGAACTGAAATATAAAAGAATATATTTATTTTAAATCAAAAGAAATGTATGAACTCGTAAACCCTAAACAGTGAGCCGACGGCTGTCGAAGAACACAGTTATTCAGTGCTGTAGAAAATGAATCAGTTAAAAGCCTCAGATG